>NC_092725.1:32567478-32869445 GCF_047496885.1 Scyliorhinus torazame
GGGGAAACTGTTGGAACATTGCGCTGTTTGACACAGCACCGAGCCAGCATAGAGTTGTCGAGGAGCAGCAAGGTGAGGTTCTACATTGTGGCGAGGCAGTAATGTTGCAGGTCGCAGAATGAGCTTAAACACTGTGAGGCCTGGACTGTTATTAAGTCACAGAACTGACTGCCAGAAATGACGTAGAAAAGTGATCCAAAACAGTAGTTCACCTCTATCGCTCAGGACGATTTAAATATGATGTTAATATGATGTTCCCATGTGTTTCCGTCCTTGTCCTTCCAGAAGCTATTTGCCGATTTAATTGAAACGTCTAACGTTGTCAGTATTGACGATGAACCATTTCACTGAAGATGTCTTGTTCCTTCTGTTAGGGGATCATCATTTGAATAAAACATCTTGCAGACGGAATTCAGAATGTAATTAATGGATCCGATATTCTAGCCAGCAAGAAGATTTAAATGTCAACATTTCTATAATAATAACAGCGTCTTGTTTACATCTATTAATTATTGTAATCTAGTAATTTATTTTTCTGCTCTTTGGTATTCTGTTAAAATTTCGTTCAAACACATTGACTTCTGAGAATCAAAGAATGCGCCGTCACAGAAGAATCCAATTCAAGTTATCACAGCTTTAAATGTTTGTGAACGATCACATCACAAATGAGCTTTTTTCTCCCACATTACCCTGCTGCTCCTATACTGCAGGTGCATGTCAACTCACCGTTTTATTTGATCCTCCAGAAAATAATTTCACCAACAATCCTTGTGATTTATTCCATGCCGGTCATTCATATTCCAGAATAATGTTACCTATTGTCCGCTCCGGTTTTATTGGCACTTTTATTTCTATGATTGCTGCTCACCAGACAATGTGTTCAGCACACATTTCCTCACCTTTCTCACGTTAAGAACGCCTCGCCGTGTTGAAGACAAATTATAGTTCCCTGATCCTAAATCTCCTGTGTTCTGAAGGCGAGAAGTCCAGGCTCCCCACACAGTGAACACAAAGTCCGTTGCTTCAGATTTCAGGAATACAGCTGAGTCCGAAACCTGTCTAAGCACTTTATTAGACCATAAGACTATAAGACATAGGAGAAGAATTAGGGCACTCGGCCCATCGAGTCTGCTCCGCCATTCAATCATGGCTGATATTCTCACATCCCCATTCTCCTGACTTCTCCCTATAAACGCTGATCCCCTTATTAATCAAGAACCTATCTATCTCTGTCTTAACGACAGTCAGTGATTTGCCCTCCATAGCCTGCGGTAAAGAGTTCCACAGATTCACCACCCTCGGGCTGAAGAAATTCCTCCTCACCTCTATTTTAAAGTATGGTCTCTTTAGTCGGAGATGGTGTCCTCTGGTTCTAGTTTTTCCTACAAGTGCAAACATCCTCTCCACCTCCACTCTATCCAGATCTCGCAGAATCCTGTAATGTTTCAATAAGATCCCCCCTCATCCTTCTAAACTCCAACGACTACAGACCCAGAGTCCTCAAGTGTTCCTCATACGACAAGTTTTTAGTTCCAGGGATCATTCTTGCGAATCTCCTGTGGACCCTTTCCAAGTATAGCACATCCTTCCTTAGATACGGGGCCCAAATATGATGCCGACCTTCATTTTCTTCCCAATTTGAGGCCACGTACCAACCGACGCAGGAACAGATTTTTCTCTGCTGCCATCAGACTCTTGAATGGACCTACTTCATATTAAGTTGATCTTTTCTCTATACCTTGCTATAACTGTAACATTATATTCTGCAGTCTCTCATTCCTTCCCTATGTATGGCATGCATTGTTTGCACAGCATGCAAGAAATAATACTTTTCACTGTACACTAGTACACGTGACAATACGAAGCAAATCAAATCAATTTATTATATTTGCGAAACTAACTCATCCGAAAAAGTGGTAACTGGATAGCCGGAGCACGAATTCACGAATTGGAGAATTGGTGAGGCAGTGGTTTCAACACTGGATTAGTGATCCAGGAGCCGAGGGTAATTCTGTGGGGAGCGGAGTTCGGAAAACATCGCGGCGTTTGGTGAAATGTTAATTCAACAAAAATCTGGAATTAACAAAAAAATACTCGAATGAGCCCATTTAACGATTGTCATAGAAGCCCATCTGGTTCAATACTGTCCTTTACGGGCCTACGTGAGACTCGATGCCCACAGCAATGTATTTTTTTCACTTCCCTCTGCAATGGCCCACTCAGTTCAAGGACAATAGGTATGGGCAACATTTGAACCGGCACATTCCATGAAAAAATTATTTACACCTGAAGAATGACCCGAATGTTGACCTGGAATACCCCACTATGGCGTTCTCTTGTATGCTCCCATAAAGATGGAGGGGGCGGGAGAGCGACTATATATCCTATCGTAGGGATCACTGTGAGTTTTTGGCAGATGAATTAAATGACACAAACGTAGTTTTAGAGTCCTGACTGAGATTAAAGCACAAATGCTGCTATTTGCAAAAGGGCCGTCTTGTAGAACTTTATTAAAATGAAAGGCCAATGGTAAGGCTATGTTGTAATGATGATAGCACTCAACCAGGAATCCAGAGGCCGACGTTAGTTCAGATATGTACTGACACTGGATGGGAAGCAGGAGATACACGAGGTTAATTCCGGAGTTGAGAGGATTGCTTTGTGAGTAGAGATTGAGTAGACTGGGACCATACTCATTTGAATTTAGAAGAGTGAGGAAGGTTTTTAAAGACCTATATAAAATTATGAAGGGAATAGATAAGATAGAAGCAGGGAGGCTGTTTCCACTCGCAGGTGAAGCGAGAACCAGGGGGCATAGCCTCAAAATAAGGAACAGCAGATTTAAGACTGACTTGAGGAGGAACGTCTACACCTAAAGGGTTGTGAATATGTTTAATTCCTTGCCACGTAAAGCAGTTGAGGCTGCCCCGTTGAATGATAGATAGATCGATAGATTTTTGAACAGTAAAGGTTATGGTGAGCGGGCGGGTAAGTGGAGTTGCGACCACAAAAACATCAGCCACGGTCTTATTGAGTGGCTGAGAGAGCTCTCGGGGACAGATGGCCTATTCCTGCTCCTAGTTCTTTTCTTCTTTTGTTAACGAAGGATATGAGTTCAAGTTCACACACGGCAGCACGTGGAATTAAATTAATCTAATGAAGGTGGACTTATAAACTCCAACTAATAATTGAGGACGTGGGAAATAAGATTAATTGGTTTAACAATAATCTGTTCCTCTCATGCCAAGTAGGGAACACTATGTTCTCCCCTTTCCCACTGTGCCCTATACATGTCTCCACACAGACAGCAATCAGCTTGAGTCTTAACTTACCTCTGAAATGGTTCAGGAAATCGCCGAGTCAAGGGCTAATAGACATTAGCAAAAAAACTGCGTAATGGCTGCGACTGTCACAGAATGAAATAAGGACTTTGTTCTCTCTCCACAGATAGTTCTTCGGCTGTTCAGCCTTTCAAACAAATCTGTTCAGACAGTCACCATCCAACAATTCCCGTAACAGCCTCCCCGAACAGGCGCCGGAATGTGGCGACTAGGGGCTTTTCACAGTAACTTCATTTTTTTTGAAGCCTACTTGTGACAATAAGCGATTTTCATTTTCATTTTCAATCAGGCCTTTCCCTTACACATGCGGATTTGAGTTGATGAAAATTAGAATATAGCAGTTTTGCTGGCCGACTGATTAGAACTGTATCTAGAAATGAAATGGTGTTTTGCCTCGCGGTCGCTTAACTTCTTCTCAACAAATCGGCTGAATCTTTAAGAAAATATTTCAAACGGCGCACTTTATTTTTTTTAATACATTTCCTCTGGAATGGCTCTCAGAATCTCGATTTTGATGTCAATGGAACCGGAAGGGAAACAACAAATCTGTATGAAGTGTTGCCACTGAAGCAGCAAAGTTCAAAAGCAAAGGTCAACCTGCTAACTTGAAAACTGTCATCATACAAATGAGATCATACTGCGCTGTACGTGTGGTCTGGTCAGTTGGGAAATGAATTACACTACATTTGAATAAATACTGGTGAAACTCCTGCAACAGTAGCATATGTCTCTATAAGGAATGAAAGGAAAATTCACGGAGAAACTACTTCTTCGGATGAAATGCAGTAAGAGGAATTATAAAGTACTGAGGAAGCTGACAATCCAAAGGAAATAGATAGTTCGGGACGGAGGCAACAGGTATACCGGAATCTGTGCAGAGAAACCAACTTAACGTCAAGGCTTATGATTTTAAGCAACTTTAAACAGTCACCATGGTTCACAGGCTGCGTGATATTCCATACATTTCAGATTGTGTTTAACATTTTCTGAATTATTCAATAACATCTTTATTACGTTGCTTTGTGAATTATGGTAACGTCGCTGTAAATTCATAATGGCAGTATTATATTGTCTGCGAAACCGAGTTCATAGTGTCATGAGCCAGGGCTTAGAAAATCCAAAATGTATTATGAAGCTCACCTGGCCGATAACGTTTATGTTGAATTTGGCTAGGATGAGCACAATAGTCTTCATTCCAGGTGTGGCTCGTCAGATTTCCTCAGCGCTTTTTACCAAAACAAAGTTTATTATCAGAATATAGTTAACATATATGCAACACTTATCAAGAATTTGTTCTCAATTACAAATATGAAGAAAACACAACAGCTACAGTAATCTATATTAGTAACTCTGAATGAATACTCCTTAGTAGCTGTCCCAATTCAATACAAAATCCAATACCAAAACCCTTTTCAAGGGCGTGGCCTTGCACACTGTAATCTCACTTGAATGGGACTGGTCATTTCCCTCAGACCCAGCCTCTAACCAGCAGATGCAAAACTCCTTCCGGAAAGCAACTCTCTCTTTAAAGTTATCAAGGCACTTTGACACACCTAATGCGTCTTCAGTTCACTGGATCAGTTTGAAAACGAAATCAAGGAAACACTGCTTTCTTCTTCTGCGGTCCAAAGCACTAAACCAAAACTGAAACGCAAAAACTTAAACCTCCTCTCACCTGACAGCCACAGCTCAGCTTCACCCACAACTGCCATCACTGAAGCCATCCTACAAGTCATGTGGTCCGACCAAACCTTCCTTAAAGGGACATTCACATGACAATAAAAAGTGTTCCCGGGTAGACATCTTGAGAAAGAGCAACAACTCATGGATGCTTGCATCCTATTGGAGACGTAATTATAGCCTTGGAGGTTTCGAATAATATAGTTGGCATATTGGGAATGTCACGGGACTGGTAATTCAAGGACAAAATATAAAAGTCGGATAATGAATGGTCAAACCCATAAGGCAGTTGGTGAGATTCAATTAATTAAATAGATACGAAGCAATTCGATCCCAGTGATCGGGAAAATTAAGTATTAGTGATTATAGCAAACAGATAATATTTGTCAATAAGGAGCATGAAATCATCCCCTCTTCCCTAGAGTTGCCTACATATGAATTCAGTCCTAGAGCAATCTGGTTATCTCAGAAATGCTGTCAGTTGTCGAACTTTGTCGATGGGAAACAAATGATTGCCTTTACTTCATGTTCATATTCAATAAAATATTTGAATAAAGTAATTCCGTTGATGGTCAGTAAGGTAGGGACGGTGATAATATACCGTTAATAGATTATGATAATCGTAATGAATGAATGAACATGGACTGGCACCATCTATCAGAAATAATGACTATGCTGAAGATTGATAAATCGGCTCTTGCGGTGGCTTCCATCTCAATTGTGCAAAGGAAGCGTTGTGCGGGGGCGGAGGCGGCGGTGGGGGGGAGGCGGCGGAGTGGAGGATGGGTGAGTAGTGGTGAATTCTTGCCATCCTTTATTTTTCAATCTTGCCTGGATGCAAAGGCGCTTAAGAGGGATTTGAAGCTGACACATGCGATAAAGCTATTTGTAACGTCATGCAACGAAATTCCAAGTAACTACATAGGCAGTCAGTTTAAGATCGAGGCTGGGTAAGATTTGAGAGCAAATCAGACAAGACAGTCTGCAGTTGGAGAGCATAACTGATCATGAAAGGTAATATGAATTTTTAACAATATGTGGTGCTTGTTTCAATCGATACAGATACAGCACAGAAGGGGACCATTCAAGCCATTTTGCCAAAACCGTCTCAGAGATGCCCAAGTGCCTTTTCTGATACTATCTCCCTGTACGCGCCTCATAGCCCAACAGCCTACAGCAGACTCAGGTCCTTTTTAAAGAAGAGTGTATGGGCTCTGCATCCACCATCACATCTGCCAGGGAATTCCAGACATCCGCCAACCTTTGCGTTAAAGGCTTTTTCTTATGCTCTCTTTAATCCTTCTTCCACTCAGCTTGATACTAAGACCCCTGGGTTTTAAACTCGCTGCCAAGGGAAACGGGTTCATCCTGTCTATTGTAACCCTACCTCTCTCAATTGTGTATACCTCAATTTTATCACACATCAGCTTTCTCTGTTCCAAATAATACAACCCCAACCTCTCCAATTTCGCCTCGTAGCTACAATTCCGCGACATCTCGCAACATTCTAGTAACTCTTCTCTGCGTTCTCGCCTGAGCAATGAATGCAATTTTATTGTTTTCAGGAGCGAACCGAGATACATGCTTAACTGAATGCTAAGGAACTTATCTACATAGCTAGATGGAAGTTGTTTGATAGCCAACTAATTTATTATTGATTAAAAACAATTGTTTTGAAAAATGTAAAGGCAACCTATTATCTTACTTCTCATCAGACTTCAAAGTAGTAGAAATTAGTCTTCCACAGGGCCAAGTGCTCGACACAGCTTTTTTGCAGTGATTTCGTTGAAAATTTATTTCCAGAATTCGGCGTCAAATTTGAAATTAACCAATGATGTTTGCACGGGAAATGTGAAAAAAAGTAATTGACACCAGGTGACTGCAAACGGACAAAGGAAGGTCGATCAATGGAGCAAATACGGAGCAACACGGTCTATTGGGATGAACAGCAAGTTGCCCAGGTTTTGCAGAGGAAATAGGGACAGAGAAACAATATTTACAAAGCCCTTCAACTGATTCATCGCGATATTGCGGCAATTGTGAACATATTTGTGAAGGTGTATGACAAATAAAATAACAATTTGTGAAAGGTATTGGATCTTCGTCTTCAATTTATCTATCTATCTATATATCTATCTATCTGTCTTTCTATCTATCTACCTATCTATCTAACAATCTGTCTTTCTATCCATCTATCTATCGATCCATCAATCTATCGAGGGGCAGCACGGTAGCACAGTGGTTAGCATCGTTGCTTCACATCTCCAGGGTCCCATGTTCGATTCCCGGCTTGGGTCGCTGTCTGTGCGGAGTCCACACGTTCTCCCCGTGTCTGCGTGGGTTTCCGCGGGTGCTCTAGTTTCCTCCCACAGTCCAAAGATGTGAAGGTTAGGTAGATTGGCCATGCTAAATTGCCCTTAGTCTCCAAAAAAGTTTGGGTGGGGATAGGGTGGAGGTGTGGTCTTGTGTAGGGTCCTCTTAGAAAGGGTGGGTGCAGGCTCAATGGGCCAAATGGCCACCTTCTGTACTGTAAATTCTATGATTTACAATAGAGGTACAATGACTATATCCTTAACATTTACTCAGATATGATCAGGTACGAACTTAAGGCATTGCAAAATTTAGAAAGGATGTCAAGGCCCTTATGAAGACAAGGCGATGATTCACCAGAATTGTTCCAGGGATTATATCTATAAATTGCGTTGGAAAAGCTGGAATTATTTTTCTTTGGACATACACAATGAGGTGCCATTAAAGGGGGACACAATTAATAGATATGGCGAACAGTAAACTTATATTCCTAGAATATTAGCATTAAAAATGGAAATCACAAATGGTATCACAAGAGATACCGGGAGATATATTTAAAATATATTTTTTTTCCGGGAGGTGGGGGTAATTACTTCGCGCAGTATTTAGTGTCCATCCAGAATTGCCCTTCTGGGGAAACTGGTTGTGTGAACTAGCTTCTTGAATCGCTGAGGTCCAGGACATATAGGTACACCCATATAACTTGTGGAAAATAGTTACAGGATTCTTGCCCAGATACAGTGAAGGGATGGGGATATGTTTACATATCACTTGGAGGGGCACGTTCAGCTGCTGATGTTCCTAGATACCTGCTACTCTTGTCTTTCTAGCTGGCATTGTTCATGGGTTTGGAAGGTGCTTACCAAGGAACGTTGGCGAAATCTGGCAGTGCACTGTGACGATCGTCCCCACTACAGCCACTGTACGTCGGTGGCGTGGAAGTTAATATGAGTAAAGTGGAAATCAAATTGTGAGGAAGATCCCGTTGTCAGCAGCGACTAGGAATGTAATGGAATGTGCTGCTGTGTGGAAGCTGAGATCAGCATGTTCATAAAAATTCGATAGGTGGGTGAAGAACAGATGTGGCAGGGCTTTTCGCCTCCATAACCAGAATAGTCTCTTAATGAAATGTGATGACTCTAAAAAACAATGAGGTGATGGTCGTATATCCAAAGAGCCAGACTATTGCATGTTGGAAAGTATTTTGCGACATAGTTCGAAAATCAAATGTGCGGCCTCCTTCCATAGCAGCAAATGTTATTTGCTGAATGATCAGATATATTAGAACTAACCTTTGTCTATCCAACAGTCAATGAGATTGATCTCTTCGATAGTTTCAGTGTGGTTACCCACAAACAAGTCAGATACAGTGATAAAGGAAAAAACTATGAAGATCATAATATAAGTATTTATATAAAGGCTTAAGAACAACTGTCTTTTATAATTCTAAAACAAGGCCCAACGGTTAGAATCTGTTAACATATTGCAGGGATCAAGATATAAAAGATATTGCTTGGAATGAGGAAATAGTATTCTTGGTTTAACAACTGCTTGAACGTGCAAATGCTTTGCGAACTATCACTGATCAGTAGCAGTAGCTACATCACAGTTTGATGATTGTTCGAATGCCTGTAACTAATTCCGACCATGATGTCACAAGAGGTTTCCCTGTATTTTGAATGTGGATCTTATTAAGACCTGTATTTTGAATGCGGATCTTATTTATGACGATAAAAGTGTTACACAACGTTAGTTCAATCGGAATATGGGTCAGCCGGTTATCATACAGATAGAAAACATTTAATATCCAATTCTTGCTATATTTGGTGTCCCTGATAAGTTACTATTCATAGATGACAGTTTTACCCTTTCATCTATGTATGTAATTATATTATGTGTTTGTTTTGACGCGTTTTTTTATTTCTAGACAATAATCCTAGCGATGAAAATCCGAAAGATATCTCCAAATGATGCACATCCCATGTTCTATGTGTAACCTAAGGGGAATGCCTCACTATACCAGTAATTAAATTGCATGTCTCAGGTTTGATTGATGCTCTTGCAGTTTATTGTCTGAGCCACGTTCCAGACTCGGATCGCAAGTTACAAGAACAAAATCAGAGGAAAGTTTCAATTGCATTTTTGTGCACACTGGAGGAAATAAATGAAACTCCGCACACCCACAATTTCCTCTGCCACACCGCTGGTGTATTGAAGCTACCTTCAAATTAAACCCGGCAAGCTGGTCAGTCTGGAAGATTATCGTTACTTCCCCGCTCTTCAAAGCTATCAGTTTTGTTGTGCTTTGGTTGGCGGAGAACATAATGAAAGACAGGAAGGCGATACCCAGCAGCTCATAACCCTCTTTACAGACAGTGTGAAACATTAAACAGAATGGTGGAATTCTAGACCCAACTGGCCATGTGTTTCTTTTGATACGACCGACAGGAAAATGTGGTGTGCATCATAATGTAGAGTAATAATTCAATCTGATCCGATTTTGTCCTCATGGCGGAAACTAACCCCCTTGCCATCTGACAGTTGTGGGGTGCCTGAACATCCGGAAAGTTAAATCGGGCTGTATTTTACTTGATCAGCTACAAGCAAGGTTGTGAGATGTTATGTTGTAAAAATATGATTAGAATAGGGTTATCCAGTCGGTTTATCGCTCTTCATATAATTCACGTTACATCGTGAGGTCCAAACAAAATAACATTGAGCGAAAGATATAACAGATGATCCATAGGATTACGGTTAATGTTACATTGGTTCAATGTCCTATACAAATACAAACTCCTATATTGTTCAGTCGGCGGGTGGCTAATGCCCGGGTAATATGCAACACAATATCTAAGAAATATCCTTTGTATTGTAGAACTAGAGCTCCTGCAGTATAATTTCCAAAAAACCTTCTCCTGCATTTTCAGCACGGATAGACTAAAATATCCTGGGGGACACATTGTTTCCACTCGTTGATCAGTAATACAGTTCAATACCACACCCTGATGTAGGACAGAATTTCCACCGTCAGCAATGAAAAGAAAGAATTAACAATTGTCGCCAATTCTAAATATGATGCTTCATGCAATGAACGTGAAAGTTTCCCTCCATGGTACTTGTAATATTCACTCATTTGATTAACGGAGTGGCAAATAAGTCAACTCAATATCACAGCTGAAGGCATGTGTTGAGATTATTTCCTTTTCCATTCTAATATTTACTGACATTGGAACACTGAAAAAAGTGTCACAGATCAACACATCACAAGGAATACATATTTAAGTAAATTGGTGCTTATCAGTTTAGTCTTGGGAATTGCAATTCGATGTTTCAGAAAGTTAGATTGGCGGTTGTTTAACTTTCCACTCTTGGCCAAAAAATAAACATAAAACTGTTTTTTTTCCCCCAAACATTCAGCGGTTCACTTTCAGCGCTGAAGGATGACATTTGTTTCTCAATTGTTGGGTAATAATTGCACTTAGATGACAATACACAGCTTCAAGTACGTTTGGCACAATTTCTAGGAAGCAACTTTACACAGATACCCAGAGGAAATGATTCTGGTACTGAAGTCCCATTGGGTACTTTCTCCAAGCCCTCCCAAGCATTCAACCTCATTGGCCAAAGAACATAAGAACATAAGAACTAGGAGCAGGAGTAGGCCAACTGGCCCCTCGAGCTTGCTCCGCAATTCAATGAGATCATGGGTGATCTTTTGTGGACTCAGCTCCAATTTCCCACCCGAACACCATAAACCTTAATCCCTTTATTCTTCAAAAAACTATCTATCTTTATCTTAAAAACATGTCATGAAGGAGCCTCAACTGCTTCACTGGGCAAGGAACTCCATAGATTCACAACCCTTTGGGTGAAGAAGTTCCTCCTATACTCAGTCCTAAATCTACTTCCCCTTCTTTTGAGGCTATGCCCCCTAGTTTTGCTTTCACCCGCCAGTGGGAACAACCTGCCCACATCTATCCTATCTATTCCCTTCATAATTTTGTATGTTTCTAAACGACCCCCCCCCCCCCCTCATCCTTCTAAATTCCAACGAGTACAGTCCAAGTCTACTCAACCTCTCCTCGTAATCCAACCCCTTCAGCTCTGGGATTAACCGAGTGAATCTCCTCTGCACGCCCTCCAGCGCCAGTACGTCCTTTCTCAGGTAAGGAGACCAAAACTGAACACAATACTCCAGGTGTGGCCTCACTAACACCTTATTCAATTGCAGCAGAACCTCCCTAGTCTTAAACTCCATCCCTCTAGCAATGATGGACAACATTCCATTTGCCTTCTTAATCACCTGTTGCACCTGTAAACCAACTTTTTTGTGACTAATGCACTAGCACACCCAGGTCTCTCTGCACAGCAGCATGTTTTAAAATGTTATCATTTAAATAATAAACCCTTTTGCTGTAATTCCTATCAAAATGGATAACATCACATTTGTCAACTTTGTATTCCATCTGCCAGACCCTCGTCCATTCACTTAACCTATCCAAATCTCTCTGCAGACTTCCAGTATCCTCTGTAATTTTTACTTTACCACTCATCTTAGTGTTGTCTGCAAACGTGAACACATTGCCCTTGGTCCCCAACTCCAAATCATCTATGTAAATTGTGAACAATTGTGGGCCCAACACTGATCCCTGAGGGACACCAATAGCTACTGATTGCCAACCAGAGAAACACCCATTGGGGCCAGCCATTAGGGGCTCAATAGCCCGAAGACGTGGGTATTGAGCCAGAACATAAAGTTCGTCTGTACTTTACCACCCACGACAACCCTCATCTCAATTTCAATATCCCTCGATTCCTCTCCAGTCCAAAATATGTCGATGTCAGTATTTCTACTTAAACATAATTTTAATGTAATATATGTCCTATGATCCTCCTCCTCTATGAACAATCCTCTGAGATACAAAATGCCGAGGTTTGACAATCTTCTGAAGGACGAATCTTCTACTCACGTCACTACTTGACAGCCATCTCTTTTCCAGGCACATGTCCTCGCGTACTGGATCTTCAAACGGAGGGGGCATCCTCTTAGCTCTCTCAGGTTGCTTTTCTGTTTCAGTAAGATCACGTTCCATGATTTCATACCAATCGTAAAACAACTGTCTCATTTTAGGAATCAGTCACGCTGCTTTTAATTTCAACTTTTCCAAGGTAAATATATTATGTGTGCGATTCTATGCTAGCCTACGCTGGAAACGGGAAATGCGATTGGGCGAAGAATAGCTTCCAATGCCAAAATCTTGGCAGGCACCGAGTTGACGCCAAATAGCCGTTCTCCGTCACCTCGGAAACTGCGTCAATGCAATTGACTCCGCGCGTAGAGAAGACACCATTTGCATATTAGGGGCTGGTTTAGCACAGTGGGCTAAGCAATTGGCTTGAAATGCAGAACAATTACCGGCCTCCCCGAAGAGGCGCCGGAATGTGGTAACTAGGGGCTTTTCACAGTAACTTCATTGAAGCCTCCTTGTGATAATAAGCAATTATCATTATTATATTATCCTCCGCGATTCTTTGGCTCCGTTGGGCCGCGTTCCCTAAGGCGTGGTCCACTTGTGCTTTGAAAAGTTGGGAAACCGGCTTCGTGGCTGCTGAGGGAGCGAGGCGGGGACTGAAAGTGTCCAACATGGGCACAGTGTGCTGACAGTTGTGCTGCTGGCCGGGGGGAGCGGGGGCTTCTTCCAGGGCCGGGCGGAGTAGCGGGGGGTGGGTAGCCACGAGGTGGGCTGTTGGGTCGGTGTGGACAGACAGGGAACACCATTGCCGCAGCCGGCAAGGCAGCCATGCAGCTGTTCACATCACTGAGAGCCCACTTTGTAGTTGGTGCCACATGTCGTATAGCTGTCCCCCATGGCACCCTCTAGGTGTCCTCTGGCCCCAGCCGACCCATGAGCTGTATGGGCGTGCTCCAGCAGAACTTGTGCCATCTTTAGTGATTGGATAAGTGTGATTGGGGATTGGAATTTGTGTGTGTGTGGCTGCAGCGTGTCAGCCCCCAAGTGTCAATCACGGACCTGGCGCCTCCCGCACCGCTTTTCAGTGTAATTGGTTGTGATCCACGTGGCACCGGTACTAGCCCCTTAACAGTAATGGAATCAGTGCAGGTGCAGCTCCGATTCTTCTGTTGTAAAAGTCCAAGGATTCTGCGTTGGCGTCAACACTGAGTCTCAGAATCGGAGAATCCCGCCCCTGTCTTACAAAGAGGGATCAAATTGCAGTCAGTGTTCCGATGAAGTCTCAGTGAAGCACTGTGAAATTGTAGAAACTCGATCAGCAGGCTACTAACCCAGGGATTCTAGGGAATCTGGGTTGAATCCTAACATTGAAGATGGGCATATTCTGAATCCAGTAAAACTCAGTGATCAAAAGTCAAATGATGGTCATAGACCATCATCGAATGTTAAAAAAAAACCTACTTGGTTCACTAATCTCCTTTAGCGAAGGAAATCCACCACCCATCCCTGCTCAAGCCAAGCCTACCGGTGACTCCAGATTCACAGCAACGTGGTTCACTCATTGCCAATTGAAATGGTCAAGCAATTAGAGATGGTCAATAAATGCTGGAACCAGCGGCGCCCACATCCCATGAATGGAGAAAAACTAACACTCTACATGCCGAATATTTTTCTTCATGTTTCCGTTTACTGACGTATCCTCAGAGTTTATTTTTCTACCTAAGTGTGCACTGTCAACAATTATGTCTAGCATGGAAATGGATTAAAAGTATCTGAGGACCGATGTCTGATCTTTGCAACACCAGCTATAAATTACCCGTCCAGATGCAAAATGTTTCAGTTGTACCAAATCTCTGTTTTTCCCCCCTGTAATTCATCTTATATGCTACATAGATGTAGCAATGCCAATGCTTTTCATGTTACCGTTCTGTTCATAAGAATTCCAGAAGAAATTGTGTATTTTTGTTATTGCTTCACCTGTTTGATAGAATAGGAGACATATTGAAGACAAAAGAGTAAAAATAGTCGCTGGAGCTTCATTAAAAGAAATGTCGAATGAACATCCATCCGAATAAATCGAGTTTTGATTTAGTTTTTGTTTTTCAGCTAACTTGGTGAGAATCTTCGTTCTCTCCCGTCGGAAGTGCGGCCTTTCCAAATGCACTCTTCACCTCGTGGCTATGTCCGTGGGCGAACTCCTGGTCCTGATATTCGACCTAATTCTGTACGAGATTAAAGATGCATATTTCCCCTATTCATTCCTGAACTACACTCTCATTTGTCATCTCAATCTGTTCTTTCTATTTAATTCAGTTGATTGGTCTGTTTGGTTAACCGTAGCTTTCACCTTTGATCGGTTTATTGCAATGTTACCACACATTACAATCTAAATATTGCACGGAGAAGACTGCAGCTGTGGTAATTAGCGTTCCTTCGACGTTTACAAAATGTACCATGCTACTTTATGTATGAGCCCCGCGAATTAATTGACAACTAGCCGTGGTCATGCAGTACAAAACAAAGCTTCCACACCTTCCCCGTGTGGATCGCACTTTTCTGGTTGGACACTATTTTAACCCCATTTGCACCGTTTGCTTTGATCATTATACTCAATGCATTGACCATTAGGCACATTATTCTGCCCAACAGGATTCGGACCGGCCTCCGGGGAAATAACCATATCAATGATATTGATCCCGAGATGGAAAACCGAAGACGATCCGTTATTTTGCTGCTCGTTATATATGGCAACTTTATAATGCTATGGATTGTCATTTTTATCTGTTTCATTAGTATTCATTTTACTGATGTCCAATTGTTGCACGCAAACTACAATGACTCGTTTACCATTGCGGAACAAACCGGTCATATACTTCCGTGTTTAAGTTCTTGCTCAAACACTTTTATTTATGCAGTGACCCAGAAAAAATTCAGGGACGAATTGAATAAATGCATTCTGTATCCCCTAGACATTATCAGGAGTTTAATTAAATAAATTCTTTGGCTCCAAATAAACCATATACTTTCCATTTCTCCGACCTGAAATATGTTATCACATAATACTTACGCACTGGACCTTTGAGAGAAATTGAGAACTGCTGTCTTTTCTGCTTGTAACATAGAATGAGGTCGAATTGACAACACATACATAACATAGACATAACATAGAACATATAGTGCAGAATGAGGCCATTCGGTCCATCGAGTCTGCACCGACCCACTTAATCCCTGATTTCCACCCTATCCCCGCAACCCAATAACCCCTCCTAACCTTTTTGGTCACGAAGAGCAATTTATCATGGCCAATCCACCTAATCTGCAAGTGTTTGGACTGTGGGAAGAAACACGAGCACCCGGAGGAAACCCACGCAAACAAGGGGTGACCGTGCAGACTCCGGACAGACAGTGACCAAAGCAGAAATCGAACCCTGGCGCTGTGAAGCCACAGTGCTATCAACATGTGCCGAAGCATACCTCTTTTCAAATTCAGTCCACACTGGCTTTCCTGTTCCACTCCGTATATTAGTGTCATATTGTGCGAGGTAAAATATGCTTGGGGTACTATTACCGTTCTCAATATTGTGAGACTAACATTATACGAGCAGTTAGTATTTCGAGATATATCCGACAGGAATGATGGGACACGTTCCATGGAGCCTCATCCAGGGGATTCATCAAACACAAGTTGGCATTGGCAATACAATGCGATGTTAGGACACTTAACAAAACGTTCACCGACATGCGAAACAATTTGGATTGGATTGGATTTGTTTATTGTCACATGTACCGAGGTACAGTGAAAAGTATTTTTCTGCGAGCAGCTCAACAGACCATTAAGTACATGGGAAGAAAAGGGATCAAAAGAAAATACATACTAGGGCAACACAAGCAATACAATGTAACTACATAAGCACCGGCATCGAGTGAAGCATACAGGGTGTAGTGCTAACGTGGTCAGTCCATAAGAGGGTCATTTAGGTGCCTGGCAACAGCGGGGAAGAAGCTGTTTTTGAGACTGTTCGTGCGTGTTCTCAGACTTCTGTATCTCCTGCCGATAGAAGAAGTTGGAAGACAAAGTAAGCAGGGTGAGAGGGGCCTTTGATTATGCTGCCCGCTTTCCCCAGGCAGCGGGAGGTGTAGATGGAGTCAATGGATGGGAGGCAGGTTCGTGTGATGGACTGGGCAGTGTTCACAACTCTGAAGTTTCTTGCGGTCCTGGGCCGAGCAGTTGCCATACCAAGCTGTGATGCATCCAGATAGGATGCTTTCTATGGTGCATCTGTAAAAGTTGGTAAGGATTAATGTGGACATGACAAGTTTCCTTAGTTTCCTGAGGAAGTATAGGCGCTGTTGTGCTTTCTTGGTGGTAGCGTCGACGTGGGTGGACCAGGACAGATTTTGGGAGATGTGCACCCCTAGGCATTTGAAACTGCTAACCATATCTACCTCGGCCCCGTTGATGCTGACAGGGGTGTGTCCAGTACTATGCTTCCTGAAGTCAATGACCAGCTCTTTAGTTTTGCTGGCATTGAGGGAGAGATTGTTGTCGCTGCACCACTCCACTAGTTTCTCAATCTCCCTCCTGTATCCTGACTCGTCGTTATTCAAGATCCGGCCCACTACGGTCGTATCGTCAGCAAACTTGTAGATGGAGTTGGAACCAAGTTTTGCCACGCAGTCGTGTGTGTACAGGGAGTAGAGTAGGGGGCTAAGTACACAGCCTTGCGGGGCGCCGGTATTGAGGACTATTGTGGAGGAGGTGTTGTTGTTCATTCTTACTGATTGTGGTTTGTTGGTCAGAAAATCGAGGATCCAGTTGCAGAGTGGGGAGCCAAGTCCTAAGTTTTGGAGCTTTGATATGAGTTTGGCTGGGATTTTGGTGTTGAAGGCGAAGCTGTAGTCAATAGATAGGAGTCTGATGTAGGAATCTTTTGTGTCGAGATGCTCTAGGGATGAGTGTAGGGCCAGGGAAATGGCGTCTGTTGTCGACCGGTTGCGACGGTATGTCAATTGCAGAGGATCAAGGCATTCTGGGAGTATGGAGGTGATGCGCTTCATTATGAACAAAGAACAAAGAACAAAGAACAAAGAAATGTACAGCACAGGAACAGGCCCTTCGGCCCTCCAAGCCCGTGCCGACCATACTGCCCGACTAAACTACAATCTTCTACACTTCCTGGGTCCGTATCCGTCTATTCCCATCCTATTCATATATTTGTCAAGATGCCCCTTAAATGTCCCTATCGTCCCTGCTTCCACTACTCCTCCGGTAGTGAGTTCCAGGCACCACTACCCTCTGCGTAAAAAACTTGCCTCGTACATCTACTCTAAATCTTGCCCCTCTCACCTTAAACCTATGCCCCCTAGTAATTGACCCCTCTACCCTGGGGAAAAGCCTCTGACTATCCACTCTGTCTATGCCCCTCATAATTTTGTATACCTCTATCAGGTCGCCCCTCAACCTCCTTCGTTCCAGTGAGAACAAACCGAGTTTATTCAACCTCTCCTCATAGCTAATGCCCTCCATACCAGGCAACATTCTGGTAAATCTCTGCTGCACCCTCTCTAAAGCCTCCACATCCTTCTGATAGTGTGGCGACCAGAATTGAACACTATACTCCAAGTGTGGCCTAACTAAGGTTCTATACAGCTGCAACATGACTTGCCAATTCTTATACTCAATGCCCCGGCCAATGAAGGCAAGCATGCCGTATGCCTTCTTGACTAGCTTCTCCACCTGTGTTGCCCCTTTCAATGACCTGTGGACCTGTACTCCTAGATCTCTTTGACTTTCAATACTCTTGAGGGTTCTACCATTCACTGTATATTCCCTACCTGCATTAGCCCTTCTAAAATGCATTACCTCACATTTGTCCATATTAAACTCCATCTGCCATCTCTCCGCCCAAGTCTCCAGACAATCTAAATCCTGCTCTCTCCTCAGACAGTCCTCATCGCTATCCGCAATTCCACCAACCTTTGTGTCGTCTGCAAACTTACTAATCAGACCAGTTACATTTTCCTCCAAATCATTTATATATACTACAAAGAGCAAAGGTCCCAGCACTGATTCCTGTGGAACACCACTGGTCACAGCCCTCCAATTAGAAAAACATCCCTCCATTGCTACCCTCTGCCGTCTATGGCCTAGCCAGTTCTGTATCCATCTTGCCAGTTCACCCCTGATCCCGTGTGACTTCACCTTTTGTACTAGTCTACCATGAGGGACCTTGTCAAAGGCCTTACTGAAGTCCATATAGACAACATCTACTGCCCTACCTGCATCAAGCATCTTAGTGACCTCCTCGAAAAACTCTATCAAGTTAGTGAGACATGACCTCCCCTTCACAAAACCGTGCTGCCTCTCACTAATACGTCCATTTGCTTCCAAATGGGAGTAGATCCTGTCTCGAAGAATTCTCTCCAGTAATTTCCCTACCACTGAAGTAAGGCTCACCGGCCTGTAGTTCCCGGGATTATCCTTGCTACCCTTCTTAAACAGAGGAACAACATTGGCTATTCTCCAGTCCTCCGGGACATCCCCTGAAGACAGCGAGGATCCAAATATTTGTGTCAAGGCCTCAGCAATTTCCTCTCCAGCCTCCTTCAGTATTCTGGGGTAGATCCCACCAGGCCCTGGGGACTTATCTACCTTAATATTTTTTAAGACACCCAACACCTCGTCTTTTTGGATCACAATGTGACCCAGGCTATCTACACCCCCTTCTTTAGACTCAACATCTACCAATTCCTTCTCTTTGGTGAATACTGATGCAAAGTATTCATTTCGTACCTCCCCCATTTCATCTGGCTCCACACATAGATTCCCTTGCCTATCCTTCAGTGGGCCAACCTTTTCCCTGGCAACCCTCTTGCTTTTTATGTACGTGTAAAAAGCCTTGGGATTTTCCTTAACCCTATTTGCCAATGACTTTTCATGACCCCTTCTAGCCCTCCTGACTCCTTGCTTAAGTTCCTTCCTACTTTCCTTATGTGCCACACAGGCTTCGTCTGTTCCCAGCCTTTTAACCCTGACAAATGCCTCCTTTTTCTTTTTGACGAGGCCTACAATATCACTCGTCATCCAAGGTTCCCGAAAATTGCCGTATTTATCTTTCTTCCTCACAGGAACATGCCTGTCCTGTATTCTTTTCAACTGACACTTGAAAGCCTCCCACATGTCAGATGTTGATTTGCCCTCAAACATCCGCCCCCAATCTATGTTCTTCAGTTCCCGCCTAATATTGTTATAATTAGCCTTCCCCCAATTTAGCACAGTCATCCTCGGACCACTCTTATCCTTGTCCACCAGTACTTTAAAACTTACTGAATTGTGGTCACTGTTACCGAAACGCTCCCCTACTGAAACATCTACCACCTGGCCGGGCTCATTCCCCAATACCAGGTCCAGTACCGCCCCTTCCCTAGTTGGACTGTTTACATATTGTTTTAAGAAGCCCTCCTGGATGCTCCTTACAACCTCTCGAAGCACTTCGTTACGACTGAAGTAAGGGCCACCAGACGGTTGTCATTGAGGCACGTTGCCTGGTTCTTCTTTGGCACCGGTATGATGGTGGTCTTCTTGAAGCAGGGGGACCTCGGAGTGGAGTAGGGACAGGTTAACGATGTCAGCGAACACTTCTGCCAGCTGGTCCACGCAGGCTCTGAGTGCACGACCAGGGATCCCGTCGGGGCCCGTCGCCTTGCGAGGGCTCACATTCAGGAAGCCCGATCTGACTTCTCAAGGAGTGTAGTAAATTAAATAAATTAATGAAAGTGGGAAGATCGGTCAGTAAGGGAGATTGAGAACATAGGCCCGGAAAGGCTAGCTGGGAGCGGATGGATGGTCCGATTCAAACCGATAATTCTCAATTGGTCAGAACTGGACAAACACTGAATTCTCGGGGGATTTGATTCCTTGGTGAGAGTAAAGAAAGAGAGAGGGTGGAATGTCATTCGTTGGCATGTCCGATTGTATCTGTACGGAATGTATGGCATGTCGAAATTAATCACGAGGAACCAAGCAGCAGCGAATCACCTGTTGCTGGTCGCTGCCGGAAATAATGTTTCTGTAATTTCATGTCCGTTTACTGCCTCAGCCGCGCTCTGATCTTTCATTGTTTTGTCTGGTTGCCGGCACCTTTCCGCCACTTGTCGCCGACATCTGCCCTGTGGCACTGTGGCTATGGTTACAGCAGTGGCGCGCTCCACAAGGTTTTTCAAAAGCACTGCAGTCGATTTTGTGATTGAAGATCAGGAGGAATTGAAAACGTCTAGCCTGCGAAATGAAATCCAGTTTCAGACAGTTTTACAGCTCCAGAAACTCGGGTTCAATTCAGATTCGGGTGACTGTGTGGAGGTTGCACTTTCTCCCCGTGACTGCGTGGGTTTCCTCCGGGTGCTCAGGTTGCCTCCCACAGTCCAAAGGTTGTGCAGGTTAGGTGTGATTACTGGGATTGGGTGGAGTTTTTCGAGGAGGTCACTAAGATGATTGATGCAGGTAGGGCAGTAGATGTTGTCTATATGGACTTCAGTAAGGCCTTTGACAAGGTCCCTCATGGTAGACTAGTACAAAAGGTGAAGTCACACGGGATCAGGGGTGAACTGGCAAGGTGGATACAGAACTGGCTAGGCCATAGAAGGCAGAGGGTAGCAATGGAGGGATGCTTTTCTAATTGGAGGGCTGTGACCAGTGGTGTTCCACAGGGATCAGTGTTGGGACCTTTGCTGTTTGTAGTATATATAAATGATTTGGAGGAAAATGTAACTAGTCTGATTAGTAAGTTTGCAGACGACACAAAGGTTGGTGGAATTGCAGATAGCGATGAGGACTGTCTGAGGATACAGCAGGATTTAGATTGTCTGGAGACTTGGGCGGAGAGATGGCAGATGGAGTTTAATCCGGACAAATGTGAGGTAATGCATTTTGGAAGGACTAATGCAGTTAGGGAATATACAGTGAATGGTAGAACCCTCAAGAGTATTGAAAGTCAAAGAGATCTAGGAGTACAGGTCCACAGGTCATTGAAAGGGGCAACACAGGTGGAGAAGGTAGTCAAGAAGGCGTACGGCATGCTTGCCTTCATTGGCCGGGGCATTGAGTATAAGAATTGGCAAGTCATGTTGCAGCTGTATAGAACCTTAGTTAGGCCACACTTGGAGTATAGTGTTCAATTCTGGTCGCCACACTACCAGAAGGATGTGGAGGCTTTAGAGAGGGTGCAGAAGAGATTTACCAGAATGTTGCCTGGTATGGAGGGCTTAAGCTATGAGGAGCGATTGAATAAACTCGGTTTGTTCTCACTGGAACGAAGGAGGTTGAGGGGCGACCTGATAGAGGTATACAAAATTATGAGGGGCATAGACAGAGTAGATAGTCAGAGGCTTTTCCCCAGGGTAGAGGGGTCAATTACTAGGGGGCATAGGTTTAAGGTGAGAGGGGCAAGGTTTAGAGTAGATGTACGAGGCAAGTTTTTTACGCAGAGGGTAGTGGGTGCCTGGAACTCGCTACCGGAGGAGGTAGTGGAAGCAGGGACGATAGGGACATTTAAGGGGCATCTTGACAAATATATGAATAGGATGGGAATAGAAGGATACGGACCCAGGAAGTGTAGAAGATTGTAGTTTAGTCGGGCAGTATGGTCGGCACGGGCTTGGAGGGCCGAAGGGCCTATTCCTGTGCTGTACATTTCTTTGTTCTTTGTTCTTTGAGACGGCGGTTTAGGTAGAGTGCTCTTTCAAGGGACGGTGTCGAGTCGATAGGCCGAATGGCCTTCTGCGCTGTGCATTCTATGAGACCCTCAGAAAACCATTATAGATCTCGCCAAGATCTTCCCAGGTAAGAGCAGCTACCACGCAGCTGCGGTTTGATCCAACTGACCATAACAACCAGGCCAAGCAGTGCACAGGAAATTGGCTGTCCCTACAGATTATTGTAAACGGTTAAAATACATCTTGGTTTCCTGTCGCTGGCTTCTTCGGTCATTAAATTGTCTACGAGGACAAATGAGCCTCCGGACTGGCTGGTGGGAATATCCAGCTTACCCCGGACGATTACCGCACAGGAACCTGAGAATCTAACGTTTGAACTGCTGTCGTTTGTAAAGCTGGAATCATTCGACACGGGCCTGGAATATTGGAGATCGTCCAGGCCAACTGTATCTAGGGGACGACCAGAAAGTGATTATCCAAACCAGCAGGGGGGCCCCAACATCTGGAACTGTAATGTCTCCCTTACCCAGCTCCATCAGGCTCTCAATCGTTTGGTAAGCTGGTTGAACAAGTGGTTGAATATGATGATCCGAAAACTGTCCTGAAAATGCAATGGTGTCAGATCAACACGGCTGTGCGATCTCCGGCTGTCTCGCTCACTGCTTTTGTTTACCCGCCTCGGGCGACTGGCAGACCATTAGGAGGTCGGACCGGCCCTCTCTGTAATGTTGAGGGATAGGCTCGGTTGTGGACTAAACAACCGGGCCACTCAAATGAAGCTTCTGGCGGAGCCAACGTCTGAATTTCAACGGGATATCAAGATGTCATTTTCCAGTCGAAACACATAGCAAGAGGTGGAGGAGCTGCAGGGGTCCCTGAACTATGCCGTCAACTGTTTAGCTTGCCCCGCGTTTCGAAATGCTACTGCATCGCAGGGAAGTGCCGGAAGGTCAGATCACCTCCCAGGACGCAACCCATTGCCGGGCCAAATACCCGGGAGCCACTGCAGATCTGTTGCATACCATCCTAAGGACGAAGTGGCGAGCCAGACACATTGCCAGATGTGTGGTCGGAGGGCACGTGGTGCTCAGTGCCACCAGGCCGGAGAAGAGAATGTCCTCCTGGACAGCCGTCAAGACCCACCCGAGCCGGCACCTTGCACCAGGCCCCTGCAGTTGTAGAAGACTGTGGTGCAGTTGAACTGCGCCCCGGCCCCGAAGATGACGCCGATCATGGTCATTGCAATGGAGGGTCATCCTCTCCTGATGGGAATGAACACTGGATCTGTCGTCTCCATTGTGAATCAATAGACCTTTCCCTGGCTTCATGCAGAGATATTGCTGCTGACATTGGCAAGGTTGGCAACCTGTACAGACGAACCGCTGAGCATCGTGGACACCACTGTGACTCTGGTGACAAAGGAACAGCAATCGATCAGACTTCCATTGGTCGTGGTATGGAAAAAAATAAACAAGAGCAATCACATTGCTTGGTGTGTTCTATCGGCCCCGAACAGTTCCAGAGGAATAGAAGTGGGGATATGTAGGCAAATTTCAGAGAAGTGTAAAAGTAATAGGGTAGTGATGGAGTGGGTTGGGGGTAAGGGGGCAACTTCCCCAAGATTAACTGGAGTAGCCACAAAGTAAACGGTTTGGAGGGAGAAGAATTTTTAAAGTGCATCCAGGATAAAAATTCAAACCAGTACATAAAAGATGGTACAAGAGAAGGGGTGGTCCCCGACTTACTTTGTGGTAACAAAGCCAGGAAAGCGCTTGAAGTAACAGTGGGGAGAATTTTGCAGACAGCGATCGTAACTCCATTAAATTCAACATCGTTATGGAAAAGGATAAGGATGGTTATGAGATCAAAGTTGTAAACTGGGGACGGCCGATGTGGATAGTCAGGATTTGGCTACAGAGGGCTGGGAGCAGTCACGTTTTGGTAAATCTGTGACAGAACACGAACAGTAAGGCCCATTCCACTATGCCACCCCCTGCCCTTACAGTCAATTTGCCGACACCACTATCACGATTCCTGGGTATGTCCTGTCTCACCTGCAGAACAGACCCAGCAGAGGTGACGGCACAGTGACATACAGTCAGGAGGGAGTTGACCTGGAAGTCCACAACATTGACTGCGGACCCCAGGAAGTCACATGGCTTCAAGTTAAACATGGGCAAGAAAACCTCCTGCTGATTACCACGTAGCGGCTACCAGTAGCTGATAAATCAGTATTACTCCATATTGGACATATTGGAGGAAGTACCGAGGCTGGTAATGGCACAGAATATGCTCTGGGTGGATGGCTTCAATGTCCATTACCAAGAGTGGCTGAGTAATACCATCACAGACCCAGCTGCCGTGCCCTAAAGGACATAGCTGCAAGACTGGCACTATAGCAGGTCAAGATCGAAGAAACAAGATGGAAAAACATACTTGACCTCATCCTCACCAATCTGCCTGCTACAGGTGCGTCTGTCCATGCCAGTGTCGGTAGACGTGACCATCGCACATTCCTTGTGGAGACAAAGTCCGATCTTTATATTGAGGATACCCTCCATAGTTTTGTATGGCACCACAACCGTGCGAAATGGAATACATTTCGAACAGATGCAGTAACTCACGACTGGGAATGATGAGGCGCGGTGGGCCAGCAGCATCAGCAGAATTGCATTCCACTGTAACCTGCAACCTCATGCCCCAGTGTATCCCCACTCTACCATTACCACCAGCCCAGGGGATCAACCCAGGCTCAATGAAGAGTGCAGGAGAGCATGTTACTAACAACATCATCGTATAGCGAAAATGAAATGTCGACCTGGTGAAGCTACAACGCAGGACTACTTGTGTGCCAAACAGCATAAGCATCAAGTAATTGACAGAGCTAAGCGACTCCAGAACGAACGCATCTGATCCAAACTCTGTCTCTGCCATATCCAGCCGTGAACGTTGGTGGACAATTAAACTACTGATTGGAGGAGAAAGCTCCACAAATAGCTCCATCCTCAATGATGGAGGAACCTAGCACGCATGTGCAAAAGACAAGGCTGAGACTTCACAACAATCTTAAGCCAGAAGTGCCAAGTGGATGATCCATCTCGGTCTCCTTCGGAGGTCCCCAGCATCACAGCTGCCAGTCTTCAGTCAGTATGATTCACTTCACGTGATATCCAGAAACCTGAATGCACTGGACACGGCAAAGGATATGGGCCCCGACAATATGCATCTCTAGTACTGAAGACTTGTACTCCAAAATTTGTCACACCCTAACTGCCAAGCAGTTCCAGAACAACTAAACACTGGCATCTACCCATCAATGTGGAAAGTTGCCCAGGTGTTCCCCGTATACAAGGAACAGGGCGAATGCAACCCTGTCAATTTCCGTCCTATCAGTCTACTCTTCAGCATCAGCAAAGTGATGGAGGGAGTCTTCAACAGTGCCATCAATCAGCACTTACTCGTCAAAAACCTGCTCACGGACACTCACTTTGGGTTACACAAGGGTCATTCAGCTGCCGACCTCATTACATCCTTGATTCAAATATTGACAAAAGGGCTGCATGCTAGAGGTGAGATGCGGGTGACCGCCCTTTACATCAAGGCAGCATTGAACCGTGTATGGCATCAAGGAACCCTAGCTAAACTGGAGTCAATGGGAATCAGGGGGGAAACTCTCCGCTGAATGCAGTCATACGTAGCACAAAGGACGATGGTCGTGGTGGTTGGAGTTCAATCATCTCAACTCCAGGACACCACTGTAGGAGCTCCTCAGGGTAGTAACTTCGGCCCAACCATCTTCAGCTGCTTCATCAACGACCTTCTTGTCTTGGATTACTCCAAGGGTTCTTTATGATTCGGACACAATGTAATTAAGAAGACAACGACAGAAGTTCGTCTACTCTACTTTATTGTGAAGAATAATATAAGATAAGAATACAACACAAGAATCTCTCGCCCACAGTACGTTTGGGAGCCCCGGTTTCGACGGCGGCTTTGAAATTCAACTCCTGGCACCTGTCCCGACTCAGATCGGAGGTGAAATCCAGTGAACAAGCAAAAGCGCCTCTGAGTTATATAGTAGATTAAACAAGTCAAGGAGAGATACGCGCTGGCAAAGTCAGCAAGATATTTCAAATATTTGCATATAAAGCGCATCTTGGCATGACAATGGCTGAGTTTGAACAGCTGGCGTTTTGCGTCCTCGTCAACATCCTGCCCCTGGAAGGCTGCCAAGCATCCTCACAGCGGACAGAATTAAACCATCCCGTACATTCCACCCCCAGGATACTTAGGAGTATTCACCGTTGTCCTTTTCTTTAAGAACAACCTTCAACGATGAAATGGGAGCTACTCAAAAAAGGGTTACAAGCATTTAGAGTTAGTAAAAATAAAAGTTAGTGGTAAAGAGTTAATAGTAAGAACCCCTCATATTCTGTAACGGTATTGCTGTTTCAGAACCCCTTGACATCCTTTTTGCAGGTACATCCGGTTGTTAGAAATACAAGATATATATAGCAAAAATAAGTACGAAGAGATTATGTGGCAACTAAACTAAAATAATGTCATTTCAACTTGTGAGTAACGTATAATATCCTTGGTCACTTTCTTTTTCTAGCCCTTGAGTAGGGTGATCTGGGTAGGGATCAAATTCACATCTTTGTTTTTGTTTTCAATTCCAGTTGATTCCATAATCTATGGTAACTTGAATGTGATCTCTGCATAATAGGATTGATTCCCCTTTCCTTCTGACACTCTCCAGTTGCAAATCTTCTCACGCAAAAATCATTCAAAATAACATCACACATGGACTTAAAATATTCTCCAGCTCTCCAAATAGTTTGTATCTATTTTGTGGATATTCCTCAACAGACTTACTTGCTACCAGGTCCTTACTTGTTATTATCTAAATAATGTGCCCTGTCACTTAAATTGTGCTCATTTTGACAGATATCAGTGTATTTGATTCTATCCCAATTATTTTACAGTCAATTTCTCTATGGAATATGTGTCAGTGCCTTGATCACTTAATGATGTTGTTTCACTCTGTTGGTCTCATTGCCCATTTCCGGCCATGCTGTTTGTCAAGTAGGGTGCATGCATGGGCCTGCACTTCAGTGCATAATAGCAAGCCTGCCTATTAGTCACTTCACATGTAATTCATCTGCACACGAACGCAGTGCCCCCAATATCTTACCAAACATTCGTGAACATTTTATGATCTTATTAAAAGATCTCAAACTTGTTGCTTATCTCTCTATGGTTTCGATGCCTTGGATGATTGCCAGATTTGTGTTAATGTTCAGTTCATCTCTTCTTCAAAGGATGTTTGTCCACATGTCCATGGATACCAGCTAAACTTCAGCTCTTGTTCCACTTGCAATTCCTGTAAAGTAAAACACAAAAGATCCATTCTGCTTGGGGGAAAATGGGTTAATTAGTCGCTCCATATCTGACAATTTAAACTTCAAATTTGTATTTCCCACTTCCTGTAAAAATAAAACATCTTCAGCTGTTAACAGGCATGGCCCTGAGGCTCAATCCAGATACTTTAGGCGAGGTCTGTTCCCTATGCATTGCTCCCCAACGTTGGCACAGAACTACAGCGCCTGAAGTATTTGTGAACCATATGCCGGTAAAGACGGTGGAGTGATCAGCATCCATGGTGCCAGTAATGAATCTGTACAAGTATATCGAACTCTGCGGGATTACAAGCTGACAGTAAACAAGGCCTCGTGCCTGGACCATTACCCGATGCCCAGACTTGAAGATTTATCCCGCATACTGGCTGGAGGGTGTTCCTTTACGAAGCTGGACATGATCGATGCCTATACACAGGTGAAGCTGGACCCCGAATTCAGGAAACTTGCGACTATAAACTCTGGTTGACACGTTTGCACAGTGGTTAGCATTTGGACCTCACAGCGCCAGAGACCCCGTTTCAATTGCAGCCTTGGATGACTGTGTGGTGTTTGCACTTTCTCCTTGTTTCTGCCTGCGTTTCCTCCTGATGCTAGGGTTTCTTCCCACACTCCAGGATTTGCAGGTGAGGTGGGGCAATTGGCCTGAGTCGAGTGCTCGTTCAGAGGGTAGGCACAGACTCAATGGGCCGAATATCCCCCTTCTGCACTGTAGGAATTCTATGGTCCTATGGTTCATATAGAGGGTTAATTCAGCATACCCACATTCGGGGTCTCATCTGCTCCAGCGCTTTTTCTAGAGAAGGATGGATAGTATTTTATAGGGACTGGCGAAGATAGTTGTTTGCTTCGATGACGTGTTCCTCACGGGTGCCATTGAATCTGAGAACGTGGATACTCTGCATGAAGTGCTCAGGCGGTTCTCTACAGTGGGCGCCCGACTACAGAGGAGACAGTGCGTGTTCAGAGCGAATGTGGTGAGTAACTCGGGGTACAGGCTGCACAGTGTTTACCGACACTCTGGGTGGGAAAATGTCCTGGTCATAAAGAGGGCCACCAGCTGCTAGGAACGCCAACGAGCCCCTGTTATTTTAGGCCTGCTCAATTATTAGAGAAAGGCATCTTCAAATTGGCCACACGATTGACACCCTCCAACATGGTGCTAAAGAACGACCAGAAGTGGTTTTTAGCTACCTTGCAAGACGAAATATTCGCTGGGGCACAGACGTGTCTGCCGCCCTCACAGCTCCTCACACATTATTACCTAGCACGGCCGCTTATCCTAACATGCGATGCTTCCCCAGATAGGATCGGGGCAGTCTGGCTCACAGATGGGATGATGGCCCATGGCACCCCATTGCTTTTGTTTCCAGGATCTGGGCAGTATGGAACCATGTTATGCCCATATATATAAGGACGGCTTGGTCGTGATATTTGTAGTTTAGAAATTCCAACAATATGGGGCAGCACGGTAGCATTGTGGATAGCACAATTGCTTCACAGCTCCAGGGTCCCCGGTTCGATTCCCGGCTTGGGTCACTGTCTGTGCGGAGTCTGCACATCCTCCCCGTGTGTGCGTGGGTTTCCTCCGGGTGCTCCGGTTTCCTCCCACAGTCCAAAGATGTGCAGGTTAGGTGGATTGGCCATGCTAAATTGCCCTTAGTGTCCAAAAAGGGTAGAAGGGGTTATTGGGTTATGGGGATAGGGTGGAAGTGAGGGCTTAAGTGGGTCGGTGCAGACACAATGGGCCGAATAGCCTCCTTCTGCACTGTATGTTCTATGTTCTATTTACCATCATCTTTGTCTACAACAATCGGGAAAAAAGGTTGTTTCCATCTATTGTTCCAAGTCGCTTTACACATTTGGTCCCTCCATTAAGCCCTCGTTCATCTAACTGGGAGAAAACGGCTCGAATTAATTCGGTCATTTAAGCATGCGTTGAGGCTACATGGGCCCATGTCTTCGTGCGCGCTTAGCAGTTACGTCAACTTGCCAGCCAGGTTTTGGGTTCAGGGAGGAGACAGAGGCCACCAGCAGAGTGGGAATAGTCGCTGCTTAGCGGCGGCTGAGGGAAAAACTGCTCTTCTGAATTAGGACCAGGGAGGAAGCGAGGCGGAGGACTGGGGGCCGAAAGAGTTGCTGCTAGACTGGGGAGACGAGATAATTCCCGACTCCAGGGATGTCGAGAAAGCGAGGCTGACAGGCGGTGTGGAGCGATTGAGCCGGGTGAGAGTGGTGTGACAGATGGCAAGGTGAGGCGGATCAGTGTGAGTAGAGAAATTGAGAGACCTCCAGTGGTGTTGCAGAGGAAGCACAGAATGAATGAGTATGTGTGTGCTTGTGTATCTTTACGTGTTAGAGGGAGAGAGATATAGAGAGAGCTTCTCTGTTGAAGAGAATTGTAGAGGTTATAAGAGAGGGTCTGATGATGTGTGATTTTGTGAGTGAATGTGTGTTTGTGAGAGAATGTGCGTGTAATTAATTGAGTGTGTTTGAGAGGGAGTTAGTGCAGTAGAGTGAGAACTTCTACGTGTATACGATTGATTCCATAGGTACCCCATCCCCCTCCCGCCCAGCCAGTGCCACAACTTGCCATCTCTCCCCAAAAGAGAACAATTTGCCTGTGACCCATGACACCCTCCATCTCGAATCCGGGTTGAGACAGATTTCCCGTCTCCAACACCCTCTCCCATCCCAGACACACTCTCCTTGACTGGGCACTTTAGTGAAGGGGCTCCCGGAACACCATTTGGTGTGTACCAGCTGCTCTGGTACATCAGGTGGAGCTAGAAACTCTCAAGGGGGCGGATGATCGAAGGGCGGGCCGACTCCAGGGATTAGCTGCCAGCCAGACGGGTACGAGGCTTCTGGAATGGTCAGCTTCATGAATAGTGGAGATGCCGTCGCTTAGCTAGGAACTATATGATGGGTTGTCGGTGAATATCAGCACAGGCAGGTCCTGTTCCAGAAGCGCAACGGCGTACAGGAGCAGGAAGTGGTGCCGATTATGCGTTCCACACAGGCCAAAACCACATGTCTGCCATCCATGGTGGAGGCCTTGGGGGTGAGGGTTGTGTATATGGCCCAGAATGTCCTAGGCCAGGGGTACTCTGTGATGGCGCTGGCCGGGGCCAAGGACAGGGTTGCACTCTCACAAGCAGCTATGTGCCCAGAGCCACCTGGAAATTGCATCGGCATGTCTGACCGGGTCTCCAGTAATAGTGGCACATGGCTACGAATGTCAGCGGCATTGCCCAGGCGCTGGCCGACGTGGCCTAGACAATGAGGGATAGGGCCCAGTCCCAGAGTGAGATGGTTCAGTAAGTGGCTGATGAGGCACTGAAGGTGGTGTTACAGTCACAGCATGATGTGGCACAGTCCCACTCCCTGCTGTCCATGGCCGCGAGCATGCAGACCGTAGTTGAGATGAGAGTGGGCCTCCAGGACTGGCTGCGCCAGGTGGCAGGGGAGTATCAGGGGCTATTCCGCTCGCAGCCCTGCCCCATACAGTAGCCAGATGCAATTATGCACCCTTAGGGAGGAGGAGGTGATGGCGCCAATGTTTGTGACTCCCGCACGATAGGTGCCGGAACATTGTAGTCACTCGGGTACATCTGTCCTGTCCCTGGCGCATCTTTGGACAGCGAGCAGAGAAAGGTGGCATCACGTCCCCTGCGACACCCGAGCAGCAGCCGGGTCCATCCACGCCCAGTCGCTCAGACGAGGGCTGCCGATGGGGACCTTGGTTGAAGGGCTGGAATCATAGCAGGCCACCTCCACTCGGGATGTACCATCTGCGTATCCACCAAGACTTAGATTTAGGGTCCATAAGGCTGGAGAGTTAAACACCAGTTAATTTGCACAGGTGCAGGGCACAGTGTAGTTTTAGCTTCCCGGGCAAGTTGTGTGTGTTTGTTTAAAATTAAACAACTGTTCAGAATGTTACAACCTGCCTTGGTTATCTGTCAGAAGGTTGCGAGGGGTGGGCTCGTCTGGGCTTGCCCCAGAGGGGGCACAGGGGGAGGGTGTGGCGAATCGGTGGATGTTGTGGGTTGCTGGGCTGCAGACCTTCCCACCCACCTCCCGACCATCACTACCTCTGTCATTCCAGGGATTAGATGGCACCATGGAATGGCCAACTCGCATGCAGGGATCACCCAGGTGGTCGGTGGAAAATTCTACCGTGGTTAGGAGTCAGACGGTTTTAAACAATGTGGAGATCATAGATGATCGCAGAGCGGGTTGTCATCATCTTCCATCCTATGGACCACACCCGCTGTTACTGCCAAGCAAAGTCCCACACCGTGTGCTGCAGCATGTATGTGTCATAGCGGGGGTTGCAAGCGGGGGGGGGGGGTGGTGCCGAGGGATGGTGGGGGTGGTAGTATGGCACATCCATGCACCAGAAATGTCGCCGGACGGTCAGTGAGCCTGGAGGTGATCAGAACGTCCTGGGAGCATTGGCTCTGGAGCACAATTTGTGCAGGCTCCCGTGCCTGCCTGGGCCCCATTTCCTGCCCATCCTTGTCATCTCCGCACCTTCCTCGTGGGACAAGGCCTGGCGTTCGGCCTCCTCATCCAGAATGTTAGCCCTCGACTGCGCTATGCAGTGGAGAGCCCTTCCTGCGCGATCCAGGCAGCTGAACCTAAGCACTGCTCTACCATTCCCCGAGTCGCTGAATGGGCGTCATCGTAGCAGGTCTCCACGTCGGTCTGTGACTTCCGGATAGGCATCATCAGCCAGGACCGCAGTGGGTAATGCTCTCGAGCCAACCTCCCAGTCGAGTGTGTCAGGATGAAGTTGCCCTGCACACTGCCGGGGAAAAGAAACAGTTTGCAAGTGGTGCAACTGATGGTCACATATTAGCTACAGGTTCATGAAGTGGAAGGCCTTTCGGGTTGTCTAGAGTGGCCTGTCAGCCACAGGTGCTTTAAGGTGATATGCATCCCATCGATCACCCCCTGGACCCGGGGCATCTCAGCGACGGTGGTGAACCCCATTGTCTGGTGCGCCCTGTTCAAATTTAATGGATGCATTGTGCCGCCTGGACACATAGGTACTCTGTAACGGCAGTGATGCACCTGTGCACTGAGCTGTGTGTGTGAGCCAGACAGTTTCCCTCTCGGCCCTGCTTGCACCCTGTGGCATAAACGTTCATGGCAACCGTAACCTTGTTGGCAGCCAGAAGCGGGTGCCCTCTCAGATTCCCCTGCACTGCCAGATGCACTATAATCTGGCAGATGTGTCATAATGTCCCAATGCACAGCAGGTGTCTTTGACCGCATGCCCGATCCGGCAGATCGTCAAACACAGGCACGCCATGTACACGCGACCTCATGCGGTGCCTCCTTTGCACCTCCTTCTACTTCCCAGCTTGTTGGGCGGCCAACTCTCCCTCCTCACTGGCTGCCTCCTGTTCCACTGCTGCAAGCATCACTGCTGCAGCTTCCTCCTCCTCGAGAAGCTCCAGCTTGTACAGCTGCAGTGCATCCCCCATTGCTGCAGCGACGAGGAGGAAGGCCACCATTGTTTGTGGTATTCCAATATCAATTGTCTGCAGGGGATGAAATGCAAACGTATATTGAAGGTGCGTTCCCCGATTCCCAACTATTTCCAAAGGGGTACATGGTGCCCGCGGTTGGCACTACCATCTCTGCCCGCCCCTGTCCACCCCACCTTCAATCCGGGCCCCGACGCTGCCCAGCCAAATTGCGGCCTCTGGCCATGGCGCCCGTTCGTGGTGCGAGGAGTACCATCAGCTGGAACTGTCATTGCCAGTGGTATGCTCTGTGGTCCCCAACTGGCGCCTCCATATAAGCTACTTTGGGCATTGTGCTTGGGTGGGCCGCCTGATGCGCTGCCTCGATGGCTGCCCGTTGAGGGAGGATGGTCTGGCGGATGGTGGGGTGCGATGGTGTTGGGTTGGAAATGGTGGATGGTGTGCAGGGGTGGGCACCCATCTGGACGGTGTCATTCGGCAGAGCCAAAGTCACAGCCCATGGCCAGACTGCTGTGCAACAAAATGACTGCCTTGGAGGCCGTGGCAATGGTGTCTGTGCCTGGGGGGGGGGTCACCTTAGCCACATGGCCTGTTGGCCCATCACCCTTCCCCTTCCTGCTCGGTGACTCTGCTGCACCCAGCCCAGCCAGTGTCCAGTCTTCCAGCCCACTGTCGCGTTTCTCCGTTTCCTACCTCCTCTCTCTCTCCCTCATCAACCGTGGCACCATCTTCATGGGGCAGGATTCTCCGTCCTGCCACACCAGATATATCGTGAATTGATCCCATTGGTGGCAGAGAATCGCAGAGGCCCTGGGGAATGCCGTGGTTCGGCCCGCTGATGACATGCTGTACATATGTTCTGGAATGCACAGACACGGGGCTGGATTTTCCCAAAATGAGACTATGTCCCCACACCAGCATTAAAACGGTGGAGTTTTACTCCAGAAATACCTTCCAAAAAGTTGATCAAATTCAATGTCCTGCAGGGGCCTAGCAGAGACCCAGAGTGCTTCTCGCAGTTTTTGCTGCAGATTCGGGCCTCCGCACTACCGGTTCAGAGTCCACGCATGCTCACAGCGGCGGCGTCCAGCGGCCACGTCGTGTTCCATGGCAGACTCTGACCGTGGAGCCACACTAAAGAAAGAGACCTCTCGATCGGCCGCGCGCCTGAGCCTCATCCCCGGCACGTTGAATCCCCGGCCGCCGATAAGGCACACCCTGGTCTCCGATTCACCTACCCCCGACTCGGGCGTCTGCGGACTGAGTTAGCAGCCGCCACGGCTGGCCGGCAATAGGTTGTTAGTTCCACGCCGTCGGGAGTGGAGTGTTGCTGGGCGGACCCCTGGCAATGGCAGGAAAGTGGATTGAGAATCATCAGATTCATCTTCATCTGATTGAATAGCTGAATGGCCTACTCCTGCTCCTACATCTTATGGTCTTTTAAGTTATTTGAATCAACTGTCGAATTTTCTCAGAAGGGTAAAACTTCTGTGAATGGAATAGGCTGACGCAAATAAAATCGAAACACTGAATTCTGGAAATCTGAAATAAAAACAGAATATGCTAGCTAAGCTCACCAGGTGTGGCTGCATCTGTGGAGAGATAAAGGGCAGGATTCTCCATCGGCCGATCTTGAATCAGGGAACATGATTGGGCAGAGAATCGGTTCCAACGCCGAAATAGTGGTGGTCTCCAGTTTCACCCCAAATCACAATTCTCCATTGCCTCAATAGGCAGTGCATTGGATTCTCCGCAGCCGCGCACTGAAATTGCCGCCAGCGCTGGGACGGAGAATCCCTACAGTGCAGAAGGAGACCATTCGGCCCATCGAGTCTGCACCGAACCACTGAAAGGGAAATCCACCCAGGGTCAGACTCTAGTCTATCCCCATTACCCAGCAACGCCACCTAATCCTTTGGACACTAAGGGACAATTGATCATGGCCAACCAACCTAACTTGAACATTTCTGGACTGTGGGAGGAAACCGGAGCACCCGGAGGAAACCCACGAAGACACGGGAGAGAAAGTGCAATCTCCACACAGACAGTTATCCGAGGCCGAACTTAAACCCGAGTCCCTGGCTCTGTGAGGCAGCAGTGGTAACCACGGTGCCATTGTGCAGCCGAAGTTGTCTTGCTAGAAAAACATTGATCGCATTCAATACGGCCAGAAGCCGTTTGCACGGGCGCTGAATTATCCCCTCATTGTGTTAATTTTCCCACTCGGAGCCAAATCACATTAATCCTTGTTTATTTGGCAGAAGTTCCAATGTGCAAGAGTTCCCGTTCTATTTATTTTCCACTGCAGTCCTGTCCTTCGACAAATCCCCGTTTCTTCCGCACGGCTCATGGGCCCAGGGGTGCACAGCATCTGGTGGCAACAAAGAAATTACTGCAGTGATAGAGGATGAATTTTTTCGAATTTTCTAAATTTCTGGGAACATATCAGCTGATTGGGAAACAGGAAATATAACATACCTGTTGAAGCGAAATGTAGGGCGTAAGAGCAGACATAGGAAATAGGACCAGGATTCGGCGTTTCGGCCCCTCGAACCTGCGGGCGCATTCATGGCTGACCTATTGGTGTTTCAAGTTTCATATTGCAATCGACCACCCGCCCCGGTTGCACCAAAATATTTGATTCCCTTGTCTAACTAAAATCTATCAATCTCCTCCTTAAGGATATATAATGACCCCGTTTTCACGAGACAGAGGTCAAAAGTCACACTAGCCTCTGTGGGAGAACAATAATCTCATCAAATCTGTCGGAAACAGGCGAGCTCCTAGTTATAACGCAGTTCGACTGGACATTGGACTCACCCACTGGAGGAAAATTAATTTCCATGTCCTTCTTGATGACCTTATGAACTTTAGGCAAGACAACCTGCACTCTTCTAAATTCCAGGGGACATAAGCCCTATCTCTCCAGCCTTTGCTGATAAGGCAACCCCCTCATTTCTGGTAACAAACTAGCCAACCTCCTTTGAACCTCATTGAAAGCACGCTTGCATCCTTCCTTAAATAAGGGGACCTAAAATGCACACAATATTGCGGATGTAGTTTCAACAATGCTCTGGAAAAGTGCGACATAACATTCTTATTCCGTGTTCAATTCCTCTCTTCATAAAACATAGCATTCCATTAGCCTTCTCGTTCATATTCCGTACCTGCATAATACATAGTGATTCGTGCACTAGAACACCCAGCTTCCTGTTGGCCTTAGAAGTCTGCATTTGTTCTCTGTCTACCTGTTTGTATTTCTGACTGCCAAAGTGAACAACTTCATATTTTGCGAACTTCCCCACTACCTGTCAAATTGTGGTCATTCACACGACCAACTCTATCCGCATGCAATCTCCACATGTCCGTCTCACGACATATTTTCGTACTTTATCCGTGGCATATGCTAATATAGCCCTCACATCTTCAGTGTCCTCAGTTAAGTCATTAATATAAGTTGTAAAATGTCAATGTTCCAGAACAGACCCCTGACAGAATGCTAAAAATAAATGATTCCAAACTGGTTCAATACATTACTAAACAGGTACAAAGAAGATACTAAGAAACATAATCAACAGAGTCAGCATTCTTTTTTGATAGGGAATATGTGAGTGAAAATTTTCTTGTAGCTCACGGAGGTTGTGAGAATCAACGTGGATCAAGTGATGTAATTATATGTTCAAATACATTCAAGAAGGTGCCACATATGCGGTTGATCCATAATATATTTCCACAACCCTGAGGGTTATACATAACCAACGAGGCAGGATGAAGTATCTGCCAGCAAACTAGGAGCGTCTGTGATAATTGAAGGTTAAATATTACGGTGTTGAGAATAGAAAAGTGGGGTTTAACTTAAATTTAGAGGGAGTGCTGAATTCTGAATTTGTTTTGCCTTTCATGGATCAGAAACTTTTATTTTAAACAAAAGATAAGACATTTGGAAGATGAATGGAATGTTGATTTGTACACGAAGAGGCATAGAGCACAGATCTAGGGAACTAATTTTACAATCGTCTATGATATTGGCGAGGCGAATTCCAGTGTTGCTGCATGTGATTTATTATATATTTTTTAGTAATATAGTTGCGTTGTAGGTAGGGTATAGAAGATTTACTTTACTGATTGCAGGAATTAAGGCGTTGTCTTAAGAGAATAGACTGAATAATGTGGACTTATACAAATTGGTGTCCAGAGGACGGAGAGCTGACCTTACTGAAACACATAATTTCAGAAGGAGGTTGAGAGGATGGAGGTCTGAAGATATTGTCTCTTTTGAGGGAATCAAAAACAACGGGATACAATTTCCGAATAAGATGCTAAAACATTGAATTCTGTGCGAGTTAAAGACCAAAGGGGAGGGTTAGACAGCGAAGTTATCAACGATGGAGATTGATAAATCCAGTGCGTTAACAGGGTAATGGATAGTAAGGTGGATAATCCCATTCTGATGGGGAATAAGCTGACCCGGCTGTGCTGCATTGCATGTCGTGGCTCAAAGGAATCCCCCCAACATCGATACAATTACAGATGGACGGATGGTGTTTCGTGAAAAATGACCATTTGAGTGAAGGCAGCTCCAAGTTACCACTCATGAAGAATGACTTGGAATGTTCTTAAAATGAGAGCAAAATATAGTGCAGACCAATAGGGACTGAACACAGCTGGCGTAACCTGTTTGTTAAAACTTTTTAAAAAGTACTGAATATTATTGTAACTTCAATACCAAGTGGAGGTTCTGCAGAGTATAAATTAAAGACTTGAGAAAACATCTGCTCAGAAATTAGCTCAGGCAGATTTACTCCGGTACACAGAGATTGACCGCCTCGTAGAAACAAAATGCATCTTCCCATACAAATGGTCAGGAAGATATTCTATACGGTTCTCGCAGTCGTTGGTGTTCCTGGTAAGTCACAAAACCATTGGGGTTGTGTGAATCTATGTGTAAGCTTGTCCCTGATTTCAACTGTTTAATGCGCCACATTTTGTTCAATGTGTAACTTGCTGAATTTGTGCTGACGATTATTTTGATATCGGTGATATCTTCCGAATTTCTTGCACGATTTAATTGCGTTAGCTGCACGGAAAATAAATATGTCACCGCAGTCTCGATTAATTATGAAGAGATTTTTATTATTTTTTTTAGTTTCACAGTGGGCACTGTTGAATCAGACATCAGTTCCAGCAACTCTCAGAGAGAAAGTATTAATGAGGGAATCTCAGTATATTTTAGATTGGCACTAACTGGAGCAAAACTCCTGACCACAGTGACTTGGGTTGAGATTCACTGTGAAATTATGCTGACTGAATGATGGAACATATGCCATTGGAACAGGAGATTTCAATTCGCTCCTGCTCCATTCGACAAGGTCATGAATGATTTGAATGTCATCTCAGTTCGAATTTCCTCTCTTCCCGCAGTAACCCTTGACTCGTTTATCTATGAGGCAAATCTATACAAATGAACATTGAAAACATTGATCACACACCATTTATTGGATTCTTGGGCACAAAATTTGCAGAAAAAAAATTTATGTGATTAGAAAATAATATCTTTATCTCCGGATAAATCGAGAGATTTGTTTAAAGTGTCCTTCGACTGCAGTCTCCCTCAGAAGAGAAGGCATTCTGCTGGTTCCTAACCTTTCAAAGTCAACTTAAGATCTCTATAACATTAAAGTAAAATAGTGGTCATGCTATAAAGGTAATCGTGAAATAACAAACAATATCTCATTGGGCCTGGAAACGACTTTGCAGATAAAAAAATGTGTTAACGTTTCCAGGTCAATGTTATTCTTCAGACCGAGAGGCAGGTAGGATATAATCGTGTTCAATAGGGTGGGATGGAGGAGAAAGGAGAACTATTGCAGAATATTAATTTAGGCATAGATTGGGGGCGGGGGGGGGTGCAGAACAGATTAACTGGAAAATATGTCTCAGAACGGAAGTCACATGTCTTGGTAATTACAATATTAAAGACGAAAGCGTTGATCAAACTATCAGAAAGTGTTGACAGGAGCAAAATGAGTATTCCTATCAGGAAAAAACCATTAAAACATGATAGAGACTGAATCTAGAGGGGGAAATGAAGGACTGAATGCATGGTGTGAAATTGTTGAATTCAAAGTTGTGTACAGGAAGCTGTAAAGTGGCGATTCGGTAGATTAATGATGTTCCTGTAGTTTGCGTTGAGCTTCACTGGAATATTATAGCGGACCGCGGAAAACACTGTGCACGTTTGGCCAAGTGGAGTTTTATGCCCTCAAAATCTTAAACCTTTCAGAAATATCGCCACTAATGACTCTCAATTCCAATATGCATTGCCAAAACCTGATCAACCTTTTGCCCAGAGCATGAGCCCTTCATGCGATGGATGACTCGAATCAGCGTTCTCGGTGATCTCTCAATGGGGTAGATCAATTTGTTGAAATCTTTGTTTCAGGGGATTGGTGTCTTTAGCGCTTTATTTTGTGTTTTCTATGTTTATACTAAACGGCACGAATGGATATGGAATTTCTGTTGGTCTAAGATGTTATGTAGTACGTGTGTGAAGTGAATTTGTTTGAGATTGTTCGAGAACATAGAACATACAACATTACAGCGTAGTGCTGTAATTCTGTAATTCCTGTAATTCCTTCGACCCTCGATGTTGCGCCGACCTGTGAAACCACTCTAAAGCCCATCGACACTATTCCCTTATCGTCCATATGTCTATCCAATGACCACTTGAATGCCCTTAGTGTTGGTGAGTCCACTACCGTTGCAGGCAGGGCATTGCACGCCCTTACTACACTCTGAGTAAAGAACCTACCTCTGACATCTGTCCTTTATCTATCTCCCTCAATTTAAAGCTATGTCCCCTCGCGCTGGACATCCCCATCCGAGAAAAAAGCCTCTCACTGTCCACCCTATCCAATCCTCTGATCATCGTGTATGCGTCAATTAAGTCACCTCTGAACCTTCTTCTCCCTAACGAAAACAGCCTCAAGTCCCTCAGCCTTTCCTCATAAGATCTTCATACCAGGTAACATTCTGGTAAATCTCCTCTGCACCCTTTCCAATGCTTCCACATCCTTCCTATAATGCGGGGACCCGAATTGCATGCAATACTCCAAATGCGGCCGAACCAGAGTTTTGTACAGCTGCAAAATGACTTCATGGCTCCGAAACTCAATCCCTCTACCAATAAAATCTAACACACCGTACGCCTTCTTAACAACCCTCTAAACCTGGGTGGCAACTTTCAGGGATCTATGTATACGGACACCGAGATCTCTCTGCTCATCCACAATGCCAAGATTCTTACCATTAGCCCAGAACTCTGTCTTCCTGTAATTCCTTCCATAATGAATCACCTCACACTTTTCTGCATTAAACTCCATTTGCCTCCTCTCAACCCAGAGATGCAGCTTATTTATATCCCTCTGGAACTTGTAACATCCTTCCGCACTGTCCACAACTCCACCGACTTTAGTGTAATCTGCAAATTTACTCACCCATCCTTCTATGCCCTTCTCCAGGTTATTTATAAAAATGACAAACAGCAGTGGCCCCAAAACAGATTCTTGTGTTACACCACTAGTAACTGGACTCCAGTCTGAATATTTCCCATCAACCACCACCCTTTGTCTTCTTCCAGCTCGCCAATTTCTGATCCAAACGGCTAATTCACCCTGAATCCCATGCCTCAGTATTTTCTGCAGTAGCCTACCGTGGGGAACCTTATCAAACGCTTTACTGAAATCCTTATACACCACATCAACTGCTATACCTTCATCCACCTGTTTGGTTACCTTCTCAAAGAACTCAAAAAGGTTTGTGAGGCACGACCTACCCTTCACAAAACCGTGTTGACTAGGTCTAATCAAATTACTCCTTTCCAGATGATTATACATCCTATCTCTTATAAACCTTTCCAAGATTTTGCCCGCAACAGAAGTAAGGCTCACTGGTGTATATTTACCGGGGTTGTCTCTACTCCCCTTCTTGAACAAGGGGACAACATTTGCTATCCTTCAGTCTTCTGGCACTATTCCTGTAGACAAAGGTGACTTAATGATCAAAGCCAAAGGCTCAGCAATCTCCTCTCTAGCTTCCAAGAGAATCTTGGATAAATCCCATCCGGCCCAGGGGTCTGATCTATTTTCACACTTTCCAGAATTGTTAACACCACCTCCTTATGAACCTCAAGCCCTTCTAGTCTAGTAGCCTGAATCTCAGTATTCTCCTCGACAACATTGTCTTTTTCCTGTGTGAATACTGACGAAAAATATTCATTTAGCACCTCTCCTATCTCCTTGGTCTCCACGCACAACTTCCCACTACTGTCCTTGACTGGCCCTACTCTTACCCTAGTCATTCTTTTATTCCTGACATATCTATAGCAAGCTTTAGGATTATCCTTGATCCTATCTGCCAAAGACTTCTCATGTCCCCTCCTGGCTCTTCGTAGCTCTCTCTTTAGGTCCTTCCTAGTTAACTTGTAACTCTCGAGCACCCTAACTGAACCTGCATGTCTCATCTTTACATAAGCCCCCTTCTTCCTCTCATCAAATGTTTCGACTGCTTTAGTAAACCACGGTTCCCTTGCTCGACCCCTTCCTCTCTGCCTGATAGGTACATACTTATCAAGGACACGCAGTAGTTGTTCCTTGAACAAGCTCCACGTTTCCATTGTGCCCATCCCCTGCAGTTTTCCTCTCCATGCGATGCATCCTAAGTCTTGCCTCATCGCATCATAATTGCCTTTCCCCCAGATGTAACTCTTGCCCTGCGGTATATACCTATCCTTTCCATCACGAAAGTAAACGTAATCGAATTGTGTTCACTAATACCAAAGTGCTCACCTACCTCCAAATCTACACCTGTCCTGGTTCATTACCCAGTACCAAATCCAATATGGCCTCGCCTCTCGTTGGCCTACCTACATACTGTGTCAGGAAGCCCTCCTGCACGCCTTGGACAAAAACAGACCCACCTAAAGTACTCGAAATATAGCGTTTCCAGTCAATATTTGGAAAGTTAAATTCCCCCATAACAACTCCCCTGTTGCTTTCGCTCCTATCCAGAATCATCTTTGAAATCCTTTCCTCTACATCTCTGGAACTTTTCGGAGGCCCATAGAAAACCACTAACAAGGTGACCTCTCCTTTCCTGTTTCTAACCTCAGCCCATACTACCTGAGTAGACCAGTCCTCATTAAACGTCCTTTCTGCCACCGTAACACTGTCCTTGACTAACAATGCCACCCCTCCCCCTCTTTCACCACCGCCCCTGAGCTTCCTGAAATATCTAAACCCCGGCACCTGCAACAACCATTCCTGTCCCTGCTCTATCCATGTTTCCGAAATGGCCACAAATTCGAAGTCCCATGTACCAACGCATGCCGAAAGTTCACCCACCTTATTCCGGATGCTCCTGGCATTGAAGAAGACACACTTTAATCCACCTGCCTGCCTGCCGGTACACTCCTGCAACTTTGCAACCTTACTCATGACCTCACTACTCTCAACCTCCTGTATACTGAAGCTACAATTCAGGTTCCCAAGCCCCTGCTGAACTAATTTAAACCCTCCCGAAGAGCATTAGCAAGTTCCCGCCCCAGAATATTGGTACCCTCTGGTCCTGGTGTGGACCATTCCGTTTGTAGAGGTCCCACCGACCCCAGAATGAGCCCCAATTACCCAGAAATCTGAAACCCTCCCTCCTGCACCATCCCTGTAGCCACGTGTTCAACTCCTCTCTCTCCCTATTCCTCGTCTCGCTAGCACGTGACACGGGTAACAACCCAGAAAAAATAACTCTGTTTGTCCTAGATCTAAGTTTCCACCCTAGCTCCCTGAATTCCTGCCTTACATCCCTATCCCTTTTCCTACCTATGTCGTTGGTACCTATATGAACCACGACTTGGGGCTGCTCCTCCTCCCCCCTTAAGGATCCCGAAACACGATCCGAGACATCACGTACCCTGGCACCTGGGAGGCAACACGCCAACCGGAAGTCCCTCTCTATCCACCTAACTATGGAGTCTCCAATGACTAATGCTCTACTCCTCTCCCCCTTCCCTTCTGACCAACAGGGACAGACACAGTGCCAGAGACCTGTACCCCATGGCTTACCCCTGGTAAGCACACCCCTCCCAACAGTATCCAAAACGATATACTTGTTACTCAGGAGAACGACCACAGGGGATCCCTGTACTTACTGCTTCTTCCCAGCCCCTCTCACCGCACCCATCTATCTTTATTCTCCGGAGTAACTACATCCCTGAAGCTTCTATCTATGACCACCTCTGCCTCCCGAATGATCCGAAGTCCATCCAGCTCCAGCTCCAGTTCCCTAACACGGTTTCTGAGATGCTGGAACTGGGTGCACTTCCCACAGATGAAATCAGCAGGGACACTGACTGTGTCCCTCACCTCAAGCATTCTGCAGGAGGAACATTGCACTACCTTCACAGCCATCCCCTCTCGATAAAAAAATAAAAAGAAAGAAAGAGCTTACCTGTTATTCACTCCCCTTCTCAGCAAGCACTCACTCAGCAACCTCTGCGCCCCGCAAAACATTCTGTTTTGAATTGAATTTCAGCTACAGAGATAAAGTTAATGTTATAACCTGTCCTGGACTTACAAAGTGGCAATGGTTAAACCTCCCTTGAGCCTCGCCGAATACTCCCATGAGAGGGAGTGGGAATCTCGAAACCATGTACGCATGTACTTCTGAATAAAGTCAGCCAATACGCGTACCAACATTACGAGGGACCCTGCTGGGATCTTTCGAGCTTTGTAAATTACAATTGTTCTAATGAAACTTTCTTTCTTCCAATGTCTCTGTGTGGACTCCTCGTGGTCCACTGCAACGGGAATTTAACTGGTTTCTGTCGACGCTGCAACTCTGTTGGTCAAGCTACCTCCCGAACCGTGCTGGATAAAGGTCGGAAACTTTAAAAAAAATCATGCCTCTTTTCGCAAGATTAGATATTTTTTGGCGCCAATTTGGAGGCTTGGACTCAGTGTGCGGAAAGTATGGGCTACTTTTTCTGAGCCAATAGTATGACGGAGATTGAAAGCCAGACAGTAATTTTAGTAACTGCTTGTGTCGCGCATACGGATGGTGTAATAGGATGATTCATCTACCCTGCGGCACCTGACAAATACTTTCGAGCAACCAGTTACACTAGTGAGGCAACATTTAAACTAGAAACCAGGAGTGATTGTGCAGAAAACCGCCTTAATGCAGTAGAAAGAACCAGGGTGACGCTATTATGACAGCACGGTAGCATTGTGGATAGCACAATTGCTTCACAGCACCAGGGTCCCAGGTTCGATTCTGGCTTGGGTCACTGTCTGTGCGGAGTCTGCACATCCTCCCCGTGTGTGCGTGGGTTTCCTCCGGGTGCTCCGGTTTCCTCCCACAGTCCGAAGATGTGCAGGTTAGGTGGATTGGCCATGCTAAATTGCCCTTAGTGTCCAAAATTGCCCTTAGTGTTGGGTGGGGTTACTGGGTTATGGGGATAGGGTGGAGGTGTTGGCCTTGGGTGGGGTTCTCTTTCCAAGAGCCGGTGCAGACTCGATTGGGCCGAATGGCCTCCTTCTGCACTGTAAATTCTATGAAATTACTGAATTTATGTTTAGCTTACGAAGTATAGCCGAATTCCCAGAATATGGCCCGTCCTTGGCAGAAGGCTGCGTGACCAGCTTTAATAATGTGGCTACTCAAAATAAATTGTTGGCGAAACTGCTCTTAAACCGACAGCAAGCTGTGCAAATTTCCCTGCCATGCGAACGTGCCGAATGTGGAGTGCAGAAAATCAGGGAATGGAAATGAATGCCTTAGGACGCTAAGGTATTCCGGCGATCGTACTCCCCTAAGGGCAGTACCCCGTCCTGGGCCGAGCATCATGCAGGTCCGTTAGATTGGTTTATGACCCAGGCGTGCCGACGGGAGACCTCCCAGAATCCCCAGAGTGAGAGCCAGGCAGGTGTGGGGCATGTGGTCCAAGGCCGCAAGGCGAGTGCAACCACAGGTCGGCCAGAGATCTCGGCGTTCTTGTAGAGGTAGACGTCTGTCTCAGGCCAACACTTTCCAACTGTATGTACTAAAGGAGGGGGATTGCATGCAACTTAATTGGTTGGCGGCACTCGAATTCTGCCCATCAAAACCGCAGTGTATAAATGGGCACTTATTGGATATGGAACTTCATACTGGCGATGCAGTTTCCGTTGGAGGGAAATAATAGTTTGACAGCACTAAGAGTGAAATACAAAACTTGTATTTGACGGATATTACCTCCCGATTGAATACTTGTACTGGACTAGTAACTGGACATTACAGAGAACACCATGGTCCCGGTGGTATACGTATCCCAGTTCGTGCGCCTGTCACTAATAGTAATGAACGGCCATGGCTCCAGCCTTTTAGGGTATGGTTGGTTGAATCGTCTGCTTCTTGATTGGCAACATATCTTCCAAATGGAATCCAGTGGCTTGAGTGAATTACTGTGAAAGTAGACTGCGGAAATGATAGGGTGCTGTGGCCAAAAGCTATGTTGAATTGGATGCGCAGCCGAGATATTTCAGAGCCCCCCGTCCCCCAATCCCTTATGCATTGCTGGCAAAAATGAAGACCGAGCTCAGCCAGCTTGAAGAATTAGGGATTATCTGGCCCATGCACATTGCAGATGGGACACCGCTGGTAGGTCCGGTGTTGAAGCGGCACAAAATGCTCAGTTTGTGCGGCGATCCTAAGCTGACGGTTAAGATGGCTTCCCTTTGAACCGCTACCTGATGCACCAGACTGAAGATCTTTCTGCTAAATCAGCAGATGGACGTCCATTTACTAAACTTAATATGTGTCATGCATATTGGGGCGGCATGCTGGCACAGTGGTTAGGACTGCTGCCTCGCAGCACCAGGTTCAATTCCGGCTTCGGGTGATTGTGTGAAGTTTTCACATTCTCCCCTGTCTGCGTGGGTTTTCTCTGGGTTTCCTCCGGGTGTTCCGGTTTCGGCCCACATGTCCAAAGGTGCACAGGTTAGATTGATTGGTCATGCCAAAGTGCCCCGTTTCTCCATCGGTGTGCAGGTTACGTGGCGTTGTGAGGATAGTTCTGTGGATTCAGACTGACAAGGGTAGTCTTTCAGAGGGTCTAAGAAAAATAAATATAGCGTGCCCAATTCTTTTTTTTCAATTAAGGGGCAATTTAGCGTGGCCAACTCACCTAACCTGCACATCTTTTGGTTGTGGGGGCCAAACCCACACAAACACGGGGAGAATGTGCAAACTCCACACGGACATTGACCCAGAGCCGCGATCGAAACTGGGACCTCGGCGCCGGTTCAGAGGGTCTGTGCAGACTCGGTGAGCCGAATGCCCTCATTCTACTCTGTAGAAATTCTATGTTTACGACTCGAATTTGACTGGGCCACCCGTCGTTATTTCACGCGCAACATAGCATTGCGACCTGGATGAGTTCACCAGGATTCCCGCAGCATGTTTTCGGCTATATTTCAGCGGGTGATAGAGAACATCCTGCGTGGGATACCGAATATAGCGGTATATTTAGATAACGTCCTTCGGCATGGCAGCCTCGCGTCTTCCTACGCAGAGCCAAATGTGTTTTCCACATAAAAGAGGTGGTGTACTTGGGCGATTAGGTATACTGCGAGGGCTTACACCCAGTAAAATTCACCAATCCAGCAGGCCCCTGCTCCCCCGAGCACCACGGAGCTTCCATAGTTTTTCGGGTTAGACCAGGTACTGGGCCAAGTGCAAGTCCAGGGTCGAGTAATGCAAATACACTTGGATCACATTAGGTCTAGGTGACCAGTTTATTGTAAAGTTCTTCTTCAAGGAAAGGTTCTTGTGCAGCCGAATCCGATGCACGAAGAGTCCAGAGAATAATGCTCAGGTGGTCATGACACCAACATAGAGGCGTTATAGAAACTGATTGAGAGGGAGTGACCCCAATATTGCTCATTTCCGACGGGGAGTCCACAGTGCACAGCCTCCAGCAAAGATTCGGGTTCGGCGTTCCAGACAGAAGCGGCGTTCACCTCACTTGTGCACACCGCCTGACCCTAGCCGTGGGTGTACGATGCACAGCCCGAAACTAAGCGAACGCGGCTCCCTCCATCCCCACATTCGTCGAAGGATTTGGGGAGGGGTGTTAATAACCCGCACGGGACTGACGAAGTAGCAATTATTAAACTTCCCGCCAGACACGCTGACTGCGAGCTCCCACCGTTAAAAGGGGTGGGGATCCTAAATATGTGGAGTTACACTTCTGTATAAAGTCGGCAAGTTTAGGCATCGACACCAGGGGAGTCCCAGCTGGGTTCTTTCCAGCTGTGTATTGGCATACACCTAGTAAAAGTAGGACTGGGAAGTAATAGCGGATTTTTTTTTTTACCGTTGTAGATATAATAATAATCTTTATTGGTGTCAAAGTAGGCTTACATTAACACTGCAATGAAGTTACTGCGAAAAGCCCTTAGTCGCCACATTCCGGCACCTGTTCGGCTACACGGAGGGAGCGGGACTTGTGGCAGGAATCTAGAGCACCCAGAGGAAAACCACGCAGACACGGGGAGAACGTGCAGACTCCACATAGACAGTGACCCAAGCCGGGAATCAAATCCTGGACCCTGGTTCTATGAAGTAACAATGGTAACCACTGTGCTACCGTGCCGGCATAGGTCATCGTTACCATCAATTGATGAAAAGCATTCCCTTTCACCAAGTATAAGTAGATTCCCAAGTAACCAATACTTCCCAATCAATCTGGTTACGGGGCTCCTCTGCTACCAGTTTCAAATTTTATCTGTAAATCTCTTACTCTCCCCCCGTCCGCCGTCTCTCTCTTGGTTCAAGTAGGCTGCTCAACTTTACCTTCTCAAGGCAAACCTAGCGTTCACATTAAGGCAGCATGCTGAGGGTGTATCAAGACCATGAAAGAATGTGCAAAATAGTTGTGTCATTTCTGTGCTCTGTTCCCTTCCCTCTCTACAGTTGATGTAATAGCGATTGTGGTCCTGCTCCGGGGCAAGTGTGGTGTCTCCAGCTGCAGCACTCGGTACCTGGCGGCCACGGCAGCTGGTGATCTGACGTTCATCATAATTGAGATCATACAGAGGCGATTCCGTTTTTATTGTTACCCATCGTCTTTGCTTGACATTACCCCTGTGAGCAGTTACTATCATGATCCTAGATGGCTGGGATTTGTTAGCTTTTGCATGGCGTTAACACCAATTATCCCATTCGCTGTCATTTTGATCCTTAACACTTTGGTATTCCGGCGCATTTTAACGTGCAGGCGAGCTTGTAAGTCATTAAAGTGTCAGCGCAAGAGAGAAAAACAGAATGGCCCGGAAATGGAGAGCAGAAGGAAGTCTATTATTTTACTCTTGACCATATCCGGCAGCTTCATAATTCTATGGTTTTTGTATGTTATTTATTTGTTTGATGTGCTAAATCTCCTTTTAGGTGCGAATGATTATGATACCTTTGAGACAGTGGTATATATGTTGCTGAATTTAAACTGCTGCACAAACACTTTTATTTATGTGGTGACTCAGCCCAAGTTCTGAGCAGAGTTGAAGAGAATGCTGAAATATCCGTTTACATCAATTGCTCAGTACATTGATTAAAATAGCAGTTTAGATCAGATCAGTTTGTGAGATCAGAACATTGTGCCTTTGTGAGCAGCTCTATGACAAATATCCAGATAATGAGGAGCACAATGTGACTATTACTATTAAATTATTTTTCTGGTAGGAACAGCTGGTTTTGAAACAGCCGTGTCAGATTGGCCTCAGCAGTCACAGGATGTGGAATTTTACGCCCGTTGAAGAGACCGGAGAGGTGACCCTCAATCCTGTTTTTTGATTTGCACAGTTCCTCATTGAAGAGCCTCGTCAGCTTCTCTTCGATAACCAGGTTTCTCTGGTCTTGGTACCGAGAGGATTCAACAACTTCAGAAAGCTCTGAGCGGCGCGATGGAAGGCGACAGAGGGGGGCGACCAGTGAAAAACTTCTCAAAGGAGGTGAGACACTTCAGTGTAAAGGCAGGGAAAACCAGAGGTGAACTTTTTTGAATCGAGCATAAAAAGATCAGAGCAACAGCGGCCCACACAAGGTGGAAAGTGTAAACAACAAGAAATGTCTCCCCTCCACATCGACTGCTTCGATTCTCAGCTGCTCACGCCGCCAGAGAAAGGACTCTTTCACCCAATCAAAACGTTGCATAGATTGGAAATAATGTGTTGTGAATGCTGATGATAATATAATGACATTTTTCAATTATGAATACGACTGTGAAAACTACTAATTGTTGGAGTCATTTTCTGCCTTCCTCTCAGTCTGGCGTCCACCTTGGCTTCATGCCAGCTTTGGTGAAAACTGGACAAAAGAGCTGGAATGAAATGTACGGCGTGAGTGGCTGCATTTGACAACAACGCATCATCTGCCCGAGTGTGGAATCAATGGTCCCTAATAAACTGATGTGTGTGCAAATCATGGCTAACGCTTCCCTCCTTGGAGATGTACCAAGAACAGACGAAGACAGCTATTGTTGCTGTAGCTGCAAGGTTCCAGCCTCAGTCCCATGATAATTTGCTAAAGTTCCCCGAGGTAGACCCATATATCTTACGTTGCTTCATCAGTGACATTTCCTCCATTATAAGATTGGAAGGAGGGCTGCTCGCGGGTGACTGCACAGTCCCCCGGATCAAGCTCCATTTCCCAGCTGTTGAGGCAATCTAGGCCCATTCACTCAAGCTGTGGCAACATTCAGGCTTTTGCTGATATGTTGATATTGCCACACATGTGCCAGACTGCAACCATCTTAAAGAGGGGATAATGCAACCATCTCGCCTTGACATTCAATGTCATCAACATCTCTAAATCCCAAACTATCCACATACTGGAGGTTGCCGTTGAACATAAACTGAACTGGATTGGCCAGATAAATACTGGGGGTGCAAAAACAGGTCAGAGGTGAGCAAAAGTAGAGAAAACGTGCTCACCATCTATAAGGTACAGGCAAGGAGTATTATTCCCTGCTCTCCACTTACGAAAATGATTTCCCAACAACATTGGTAAGTTGACAATATTCAGGAGAATCCGGCACCCAAATGTATATCTACCCCCCCCCCCCCCCCCAGTCTCCGCCCCCCCCCCACCCCAACCCACAAACAGATGCCTACTTATGTGTGTAAATAATTGGTTTTGTATTTCTCGCGTGTTGTTACTTTTTTTTTCCTTTGTGATTTGTGTGTGTGTGCCCTTCTCTTCTATATATACATCAATGACTTGGAGGAGGGGGCTGAAGGGTGGGTCAGTAAATTTGCTGATGACACCAAGATTGGATGAGGTGGAGGGCTGTTGTAGGCTGCAAAGAGACATTGATAGGATGGAGAGCTGTGCCGAAAAATGGCAGATGGAGTTTAACCCTGATTAGTGCGAGGTGATTCATTTTGGCAGAAAAAAATTGAATGCGGATTACAGCGTCAACGGCAGGGTTCTGAGGAATGTGGAGGAAAAGAGAGATCCTGGGGTTCATGTCCACAGATCTCTGAAGGTTACCACTCAAGTGGATAGAGCCGTGAAGAAGACGTATAGTGTGTTAGCGTTTATTATCAGGGGGCTTGAGTTTAAGAGCCGTGGGGTTATGCTGCAACTATACATGACCCTGGTGAGACCACATTTGGAGTATTGTCTGCAGTTCTGGTCACCTCATTATAGGAAGGATGTGGAAGCATTGGAAAGGGTGCATAGGAGATTTACCAGGATGCTGCCTGGTTTGCAGGATAGGTCTTATGAGGAAAGGTTGAGGGAGCGAGAGCTTTTCTCTTTGGAGCGGGGGAAGATGAGAGGCGACTTAATAGAGGTTTATAAGATAATGAGGGGGATAGATAGAGTGGACGTTCAGAGACTATTTCCTCGGGTGGATGTAGCTGTTACAAGGGGGCATAACTATAAGATTCAGGGTGGGAGATATAGGAGGGCTGTCCGAGGTAGGTTCTTTACCTAGAGAGTGGTTAGGGTGTGGACTGGACTGTCTGCTGTGATACTGGAGTCGGACACTTTAGGAACTTTCAAGCGGTTATTGGATAGGCACATGGAGCACACCAGAATGACAGTGAGTGGGATAGCTTGATCTTGGTTTCGGACAATGCTCGGCACAACATCGAGGGCCGAAGGGCATGTTCTGTGCTGTACTGTTCTATGTTCTGTATATATCATATCCCGTGTACATAACTGCAAATATACTTTGTTCAAAACCCAATAAAAAACATTTATATAAATAAATATCAGGAGAAAGCTTGCACTGGTCCAGAACCTTCCCCACTCAATCACTCCATCGTTGACGGACAAGGATAGCAGTGTTCACCTGTACCAAAATATGCACTGCAGCAACTTGCTAATTTTCTGTAAACAACACCTTCCAAACTCCCGGCACTTAGCGCCCAAAAAGATAAGGTCAGCATTTTTCTGAGAGCACTGCAGCTGGCTGTGTCTCCCCATGACACACACCATGCTGACATGAAACAACATCGTCTTTATTTCGCTGCTGCTGGCCCAGAATCCGAGAACTCGTTTCCTAACTTCAATGTGGATGGATGTTTACCAGATGAACAGCCGCGTCTCAAGTAGGAACCTTTGAACCGTCTTGTCGAGCAACTTCCGAGATATGCAATATATTCTGGATTAGATATCCCACAAAAAAATATTATAAATTAAGATCGGCAGAAGAATGTCTGACAACCGAGCACCTGGGAGGAGCTGACAGAACCATGAAGGAGAGGGCCAAGTCTGACATGGAAGGCAAGGGGAAGTGTATTACTCCAGGAACAGGTGAAAGGGTAGACATGGACTTAGCGGCAAATAAATCCACCGAGATTCTCTCACACGTCGGTATTGAGGTAGCGGGGGCAGACGGGTGGGTTCAGAAACGATGTTTATTGAAAAATAAGACTGACCTCTTGGTTTCTCATTAAATGGTGAAGACGTCGAGGTCAAAATGAAGGGATTTCATCTTGCGTAACACAAGCACACTGTGCAACTAAACCTGCTGAAGGCCCAGTTCTTAGTTTTGGAACACAATTGTGGGCGGAGCAGTGGGCAGATAAGTTGGTGGCAGAGAGATAATGTGACAGGTTTAGTGATCTTGCGGTCCAAGCTGATGCACTGGATGTCCAACTCAACCGGAAGGCAGGAAGGCAAATTGAATGAATAAATCTGCGATTAGAAGCTCTCAATGATAGTAACAACATTTTATGTTACCTTTGGAGGGGCAAACATCACCTGCATCATGTGACTCCAGGCCCACCGCAATGAATCTTCACCCTGTGAAATACCCGATCGCAGCTTTTTACGCAAACAGCTCCCAACACTCAAATGAACGACTACACTCGGCATTGAAACAGCAACCCCAACCCTGTGGCCCCCGCGAAGGTCCTCCTTGTGACATCTGTGGGCGCGTATCAACATGTAGATAGATCTTCTAGAGATTTGCCAAGCAACAACACGCAGAAACCAAAAACATACATAGACGCATTCGCAAACACATGGACACACATTGAGAGACGCACACACACCCACGCAGCGACTGAAACACACAGACAGGTACAACACAGGCAAACAGAGGCTCAGGCAAGCATGCAATGTACACACGGACATGCAGACCCACACACAGACACATTCACAGAGCCACAGACATTCACACACAAACACATTCACAGTCACACAGACATTCACACACAGACACAGTCACAGACCCACAGACATTCACACACATACAGATTCACAGACCCACAGGCATTTACACACTGGCACATTCACAGACACACATACATTCACACACAGACACATTCACAGACACACAGACATTCACACACAGACACATGCACAGACCCACAGACATTCACACACAGACACATTCACATACCCACAGACATTCACACACACATCCACATACCCGCAGACATTCACACACATACACATTCACAGACGCACAGATATTCACACACAAACATTCACAGACCCAAAGACATTCACAGCCAAACACATTCACAGGCCCACAGAAACATTCACACACAAACACATTCACAGACACACACAAACTCACAGGGACGAAAGGATCGATCTGCAGAAGAGGCTGATGTCAGGGAGATGAGGCCGGGGTTATCTAATTTGAAATGCTGCAATGCTGAATGACATATACAAATAGAATGTCACACTGCAGAACCCGTCTGAAAACCCGACAGATTTATAATTTACGTAATTCAACTCTGCTGCACTGTCGACTTCCAATGAGACCTGACCCATTGCTTTCTGAATCATTGCAATAACATTGACTTCATTAAACTTTTTGTCGGCGTTGAATTGTATTTCCCAACCTCGGATCGTCATTTCGACATGGACGGAAGGATGGTCACAAACTTTCAGGACAAATTACACAGACCACAATCAGTAAGAATAAAGAACAACACCTCCTCCACGATATTGCTCAATACCGGGGCCCCGCAAGGCTGCGTACTTAGCCCCCTACTCTACTCCCTGCGCACACAAGACTGCGTGGCAAAATGTGTCTCCAATTCCATTTGCAAGTTGGCTGACGACACGACCACAGTGGGCCGGATCTCGAAGAAGGCCGAGTCAGAATACAGGAGGGAGATAGAGAACCTAGGGGAGTGGTGAAACGACAACACGCTCTCCCTCAATGCCCGCAAAACTAAAGAGCTGCTCATTGACTTCAGGAAGCAAAGTATCGTACACACTACTGTTTGCACCAGCGGGGCCGAGGAGGAGCATCTTGAAATGCCAAGGGGTGCACATCAGCAAAAATTTGTCCTGGTCCACCCACGTCGACGCTACGACCAATAAAGCACAACCGCGCCTATACTTCCTTCGGAAACTAAGGAAATTCGGCATGTCCACATTGACTCTTACCAACTTTTATGGGTGCGCCATAGAAAGCAATCTTTCTGGCTGCATCACAGCCTAGTATGACAACTGCTCGGCCCAAGATAGCAAGAAACCTCAGAGTCTGAACACAACCCAGTCCATCACACGAACCCGCCTCCCATCCATTGACTCCATCTACACCTCCCGCTACCTGAGGAAAGCGGGCAGCATAAATAAAGACCTCTCCCACCCGTCTTACTCACCCTTCCAGCTTCTTCAATCGGGCAGGAGATACAAAAGTCTGAGAACAAGTTCGAACAGACTCAAAAACTGCTTCTTCCCGTCTGTTACCAGACTCCTAAACGACCCTCTTATGGACTGACCTGATTAATGCTTCACTCCTGTATGCTTCACCCGAAGCCTGTGGTTATGTATTTGCATTGTGTGCCTTGTGTTGCCCTATTGCGGTATTTTGTTTTCATTTACTGTTTGAGCTGCTCGCAGAAAAATGCTTTTCACTGCACCGCGGTACATGTGACACTAAATCAATCCAATTTAACTTGTTCCACAACCACCATGCCTACAAATACTTCCAGTCAATTTCCCAAGTTCACCGTAACCATTCCTGGTATTCTCCTGTGCCACTGGCAAAACAGGTCCACCACCAGGCAGTGAACAGTCACAGACAGCGGAGGAGGAATAACCCTGCGTCTCCTCATCTTTGACTCATGATTCACTGATCCCTCAATGCATCAGGATAATGATAAGAAAGGGAAACGTTTGTCCCTACCACAGTTCCCAGCTAATTAACATGCACCCCTCCATGTAAGGTTCAATTTAACTTCGAAGTGGCACTGAAAGTAGCAGCACCCAAAATGGACACTGGTTATAAGCGGACCACCTCGTGTGCACCCTCCGCACTTGCACGGACGAACCTGTAAGGCTTTAAGACACAGGGGTAGAAGTTGGTCATTTGATCCATCGAGTATGTTCCTTCTTTCAGTGAGACCATGGTTGATATGATGTGATAATCCTCAACTGCACTTTTTGACCTATCTCCATTAACTTTGATTCCCTTACTGATTGAGCATCTGTCTAACTCATAACTGAACACACTTAATGCCCCACACACTATAGCACTCTGTGATCAAGAATTATACACATCCACTACGCTCTGGGGGAAGATAAGACCAGAAGACATAGGTGCAGAATTAGGCCACTTGGCCCATCAAGTCTGCTCCGCCAGTCAATCATGGCTGATATCATGAGTGCAGTGGCCGTCACTAAGGAGAAGATTCTGTGAAAACTGAAAAGTCTGAAGGTTGGATAAGTCACTTGGACTGGATGGACGACACCCCAGGGTTCTAAAAGAGATAGCTGAGGAGATTGTGGAGGAATTGTTCGTGCTCTTTTTACAATTACTGGAGACAGGAAAGGTCCCAGAGAACTGGAAAGTGGCTAGTGTAACACCACTGCTTACTTGGGAGGGAGGCAGAAGATGGGAATTTATAGGCTGGTTGGCCTGACTTCCGTCACTGGTAAGATTTTAGAGTCCGTTATTAAAGATGAGTTCTAGGAGTACTTTGAAGTGCATGATAAAATAGGACTGAGTCAGCACGGCTTTGTCAAAGGGAAGTCATGTCTGACAAATCTGTTAGAGTTATTTGAGGAGGTAACAAGGACCTTAGACAAAGGAAAACCAGTTGACGTGATTTATTTAGATTTCCAGAAGGCCTTTGACAAGGTGCTATATAGGAAACTGTTAAAGAAGTAAAGAGCCCATGGTGTTAAGGGTAGGATTCTGGCATGGAACGATGATTAGCTGGCTGGCAGAAGGCAGAGAGTGGGAAAAAGGGGTATTTTTCAGGATGGCATCCAGTGACTAGTGGTGTGCCTTAGGGGTCTGTGCTGGGACCACAACTTATCACAATATACATTAATGATCTGGAGGAAGGAACTGAAGGCTTCGTTGCTAAGTATGCAGATGATACAAAGGTACTTAGAGGGGCAGGTAGTATTGAGGAAGCAAGGGGGATGCAGAAGGCTTTGGCACGGCTAGGAGAGTGGGCACTGAAGTGCCAGGTGAAATACAATGTGGAAAAATGTGAGGTCATGCACTTTGGAAGGAGGAATTTAGGCACAGTCTATTTTCTAAATGGGGAAACTCTTGAGAAATCAGACGCACAAAGGGACTTGGGAGTCCTTGCTCACGATTCTCTTAAGGTAAACGTGTTGTTTCAGTCGGCAGTTAGGACGACAAATGCAATGTTACCATTCATGTCAAGCGGGCTAGAATACAAGACCAGGGTTGTACTTCTGAGGCTGTATAGGGCTCTGGTCAGACCCCATTTGGAGTATTGTGAGCAGTTCTGGGTCCTGTATCCAAGGAACGATGTGCTGGCCATGGAAAGGGTCCAGAGGAGGTTCACAAGAATGATCCATGGAATGAACAGCTTGTCATATGAGGAACGGTTGAGGACTCTGGGTCTGGACTCGTTGGAGTTTAGTAGGATGAGGGGGTCTTAATGAGACTTGCAGGATATTGCAAGGCCTGGATAGAGTGGACGTGGGTAGGATGTTTTCATTTGTAGGATAAACTAGAACCAGAGGACTCAATCTCAGACTAAAGGGACGATCCTTTAAAACAGAGATGAAGAGGAATTTCTTCAGCCAGACGGTGGTGAATCTGTGAAACTCTTTGCCGCAGAAGGCTGTGGAGGCCAAATCACTGGACGCGTCCATAATCTCCTCAGCTATTTCTTTAGAACCATGGGATGATCCAACCTTGAGACCTTCCACTTTTCCCAGAACCTTCTCCTTAAAGATGGCCACTGCACTCACCTCTGCCCCTGACTCTCCTGGAGCTGTGGCATCCCACTGGTGCCTTACACCATGAAGACTGATGCAAAGTAACTATTCCGTTCGTCTGCCATTTCTTTGTTTCCTTTCATTACTTCTTCAGCTACGTTTTACAGTTGTCCAATGTCTATTTTTGCCTCTCTCTTTACCTTTTATATGTTGAAAAAACCCTCTTCCAACATATTTTATATTACTAGCTAGATTGCACTCATATTTCTCTCCCCTTATTGCTATTTTAGATGTCCTTTGCTCGCTATTAAAGGATTCCTAATCCTCACCACTTTGTATGTTTTTTATTTTCCTTTTATGCTGTCCTTCTTCCCTCGTCAGCCATGGATGTCTTGTCCTCCCCTTAGCATGTTTCCTCCTCCATGAGATGAATTTCTGCTGTGCCTCCCTAATGACCCCCCCCCCACCCAAAAAAAAAAAAACTCCTGCCATTGCTGTTCCACTGTCTTCCCTGCTAGGCTCCTTTTCCAATCAACTCTGGCCAGCTCCTCCCTCATGCCTTTGTAGTTACCCTTATTTAATTATAATACCATTACATCTGATTCCACCTTCTCCCCCTCAAACTGCAGGGTGAATTCTATCATATTGAGGTCACTGCTCTGTAAGGGTTTTTTCACCTTATGATCCATAATCAAGTCTGCCTCATTACACATCACCGAATCCAGAATTGCCTGTTCCCTTATGGGCTCTACCACAAGCTGCTCCGAAAAAAAATCTTAAACATTCCACAAATTCTATTTCTTGGTGTCCACTACCAACCTAATTTTCCCACTCTACCTACATATTGAAGTCCCCCGTGATTATTGTAATATTGCCTTTTTTTACATGCTTTTTCTATCTCCTGATTTATTTTCTGCCCCACATCCTGACTACTGCTCGGGGGCCTGTACGTTACTCCCATCAGCGTCTTTTTACCTTTGCGTTTCCTCAACTCTACCCACAGAGATTCTATGCCTTCTGATCATATGTCGCTCCTTGCTATCGATTTAACTTCATTCCTTACTAACAATGCAACCTCGCCCCTTTTGCCCATCCGCCTGGCATTTCAAAGGACACATATCCTTGGATATTTAGATCCCAGCCCTGATACTCTTGCAGCCACGTCTCTGTGATGCCCACAACATCGTATCAGCCAATTTCAATGAGCGCAGCAAGCTCATTTAGCTTGTACCGTATACTGCGCGCATTTCGGTACACCCAACCTTCAATCGTGCATTGACCAGCTCCCTTCTCTCACTTATCAACTTTTTTGCGCTGCCTGAGGATGCTGTTGTTCTCTTATTTTTGTTATCTCTTTCCCCTTCAGTTATGGCACCTTCTAAGTTAACGCTCTGGTTCCCACCCCCTGCCATATTAGTTTAAATCCTCCTGAGTTACTCGAGAAAACCTGCCCGCCAGGATGTTGGTACCCCTCGACTTTTGATGCAACCCGTCTTTGTTGCGGAGGTCCCACCTGCCCCGGAAGCGATCCCAATGGTCTAGAAATCTTAAACCCTCCATCCTACACCACCAGTTTAGCCATGTGTTTAGCTGCACTGTACGCCTATTTCTAGCCTCACTTGCACGTGGCACAGGGAGTAATCCTGAGATTACAACCCTAGAGGACCTGCCTTTTAGCTTACTGCCTAACTCACTGAATTCCTTCTGCAGGATCTCATCACACTTCCTTCCTACGCTGTTAGAACCGATGTGTACTACGACCTCTGGCTGTTCATCTGCCCCCTTCCGAATCTCCTGTGTTCGTTCAGAGACATCCTTGACCCTGGTGCCAGGGAGGCAACACGCCATCCTGGAATATCTTTCACTTCCACACAAGCGCCTATCTGTGCCCCTTAATATAGAGTCTCCGATAACTATCGCTCTCCTGCACTTTACAGGAAGATACTCTTCCTCACCTCTTCTCAGATGGCCGATTCTGGCTGAGGTTATGTGCGTAGTCGCAGACTCTCCCACAGGAGGAAACTCCTCAACATCGATCCTGTCAAGTGCCTTGAGAATGACATATTTATCAATAACCTCGCGTCACATTCTTCTACTGTGCTCTAATGAGCGCAGGCCCAACTTACTCATCATATTTTCGTTATGCAATCCTCATCAGCAAAGTGAACCTTCACAGGACTGGCTCCAATGCCAGTATATATTTCCTTAGATAGGCTGAACAAAACTGCTCACAGTAGTCCATAGTTGTAATGAGCAGCTCTTATTACAGCGTATGTAATATCCGAGGCAGCTGCAGGTACCCCAAGCCTCGGGATCCCCATTATCCACGTCTGCAGCTCCTTTCAAATTTCTTGTGTGGAAGGATGTCTGCTCAACCCTTAACATAAGAGATTCTGTGATGCCAGCTGTGTGTACTAACCACGTTCCCTGCCAAATGAAGTATATGCACATGCTCCAATTTCCGTTAACCCCATTGTGTTGAATGAGTCAGCCATAATTTAATGAAGTGGCGTAGGGAGAACGATGCGCAGGTGGCGTGTTTCCGTTTCTCTGTCATATGTCTGCCATCTCCATGGCCGTGCCCACAGCTGTCTGTGCCTGAAGATCTTAAAACACATCCCAGAACTTCGCTGGCGTTCTCTCATTCCTAAATCGTCCCAATAACCCGACGACTTTGACAACCTACTGGTCACTTACCTGAAACTGTATAAACATACATAATGCGCACACGTTAACATATTAAACTTCAGGGAATCGAAAGATTGTATGAACTTGAAGAACATTCCTGGAAACACCTTGTAAATTTTCTCCACACCATCCCGGAGGTGCTGTTTATTGTTTCTGAATGCCATGACAAGCAGAACGGCAGCAAATATTCGAGACAAATTGAGCAAAACACCCCAATATTTCAATTCAGGTTTTCTGCAAATAACGACTAGTGATTATTTTGTTTTCCTATGGACTGGCTAACTGGCAGCAAAACAAACGTTTGACTGATGTCTGCGGCAAAATCCTTTTGAACCTACAACGAACCTATACTTCCACATTCCAAATATATGCCACCTCCCTATACTCCCTACCTAAATTTCCTGGCGTGAAATTTCTTGACTAATTATCTCTGCATCTTGCATGTTCGTTAACATACGCCTCTATTTTGTGGCGGTCCTCCTCAGCTCTTGGCCAACCCGCCCCGGTTGGTGACATCCACATTTTGAGAAACTGCAGCTATGCTTCTAAAGTCCAACCGTTGATATAAATTGCAAACAATAAGGTGGAGACCACACTCAGACTACGAATAAGAGCGTATCTATATGCTCAAAAGTGTAACACGACGCCTCCAGTCACTTGTCATTTCAACTATCTTCCTTGTATATCACTCGGACCGTTTTCCCCCTGGATCCTGAGTGTTTCCATAAACCTCAACATAGACTAGAGGAACAAGATATTTTCTTTCCACTGGGATCTTTACATTGTCCGGATTGAATACTGCCATACGTTTACATCTTTACTCCTCGACCCATCTTGTTCATTTCTTACAGATATTCCTTTGTTCCTTCCTTACTTTTCTCATCCGCTGTTCTCCTCTTGGAACTTTCCTGTCCTGCCATTCACAAATCATTTCCTGGCCATGGATGTTGTTACTTCACTGACCTCTTGCAATCTCATTTGGAGTTTGTAGCGTGGAATCATTACCCCGTTAATCAGTCTGATCCGATTCAAGATTGCAGACGTTCCCTTTGCCCTTCACTTTCCTAGTTCCGCATTTCGCTTGATCTAAGCTTATTATATTTTTTTATGTTTGTTTGTTTTGATGAGTGGTCACCGAACTGAATCATTAACTTTCTTTCTCTCCACAAGCGCAGCCCCACCTGCTGACCATTTTCAACTTTCCCTCTCATTATTTAAGATTTGTAGCGGATGCAGTGGATGTTTTTGTACCAATGTGTCTGCTGGCCGCTGTGAAAGATCGAACATTAGGGGAATCTTTACGTTAAATCTCCCTCCCAAGTAGATCCGTGGTGCATGTGAGCACCGCACATGTTTTGTGGGCGTGAAGCAACGCCTCACACTGAGCACATACTCCATTCTGTTGAGTGCTCTTACCATCGGGCAGAATGAGTTGGATTCGGAATAGAAAGGTGAGCACTAACAGGGCATCCATGAAGCACTTGCTTTTGTCAGCAGCAGATCTGGAATCGAGCACAATCATTGATCTGACACACCGTGAAGTCTAAGATCCCAATCAAGCGAATGTTTCCAGCCAGGTTCAATGGGGAATGGGGGAACAGCATGGCATGATCAGCACCAGGTGTATTAAAATTTAGTTGCCACTTCGACGAAGCTAAAACAAAGCACCACGCGCATTCATGAGAATGAAAGCAGCATGTGACAGACATAACGCAGCCATCCCACAATAAGATGGGGCAGCACGGTAGCCTTGTGGATAGCACAATTGCTTCACAGCTCCAGGGTCCCAGGTTCGATTCCGGCTTGGGTCACTGGCTGTGCGGAGTCTGCACATCCTCCCCGTGTGTGCGTGGGTTTCCTCCGGGTGCTCCGGTTTCCTCCCACAGTCCAAAGATGTGCAGGTTAGGTGGATTGGCCATGATAAATTGCCCTTAGTGTCCAAAATTGCCCTTAGTGTTGGGTGGGGTTACTGGGTTATGGGGATAGGGTGGAGGTGTTGACCTTGGGTGGGGTGCTCTTTCCAAGAGCCGGTGCAGACTCGATGGGCCGAATGGCCTCCTTCTACACTGTAAATTCTATGATAATCTAAGACTATAAGATATAGGAGCAGAACTAACCACTCGGCCCATCGAGTCTGTTCCGCCATTCAATCATGACTCATATTTTCTCATCCCCATTCTCCTGCCTTCTCCCCATAACCCCTGATCCCCCTGTGTGTGTGTGTGTATCCCCTTATTAATCAAGAACCTATCTATCTCTGTGTTAAAGAGACTCGATGTGGAGATGCCGGCGTTCGACTGGGGTGAGCACTGTAAGAAGTCTTACAACACCAGGTTAAAGTCCAACAGGTTTGTTTCAAGCACTAGCTTTCGGAGCACTGCCCCTTCCTCAGTTGAATGTGGATCACCTGACGAAGGAGTTGTGCTCCGAAACCTAGTGTTTGGGCGGGATATCACTAAACGTCTGAAAGTATTGGATGGACTCTGAAGATGTGTGATTGTTGTGTGTTGAGACAGTCATCTTCTGGATCGTGTTGAGGGACAGCCCATTCCGTGTAAATGACGCAAGACTCGGTGGCAACTGAGGAGAGGACAGTTAAATGCTGGAGGCAAATGGTCATCAAAGTCACCACGTCCAAACCTTATAAATATCTAATCCTATTGGCTTATAGTTAATAAAGTGGGTAATAAAGTGAGAGGAAGATGGAGAAAGAGGTGGAAGAGGGACAAATGCTGACAGAGAGAAATGTAGAAAGAGAACAAAATGGAACATTAGGCAGCAGTTACTAGGATAAGCAAAGGACGGAGAGGGGGAGAGGTTCAGAGACTGAAATAGAATAAAAGTCTCGGCGGACGAATGGTCTCTTCTGAATTGTGAAAGTGCAAGTGTGTGCGCATGTGAGTGTGTGTCGCTGTGTGTGTCACTGTGTGTCCCTGTGTCTGGACGTGCATTTTTGTAGCGCTTTTCATAGCGTCAAAAGTCCCAAATAGCTTCACGGCAAATGTTTCAGTTCCATCACTCATGTATCCGAGGTCATGAGACAGAAAATCTGTGCAAAAAACAATTACCGAAGTGATACTGGTCACACAATCTGACTCAATGACATTTATCGAGGGAAACGTTGTTCCGTACAACCAACTTCTCCCATTAGTGGTCGTGGGGAAATGTAGATCTGGCAGCCAGTGAACCACGTAAAATATATTTGTGAAACTATTTAATGGAAAATATTTAATTTGATGCATTTAGTTGCTGTGGAGTGGAATGCGGTGCCTGCCAGGGCGTCGAATGTAAAATCAATGGTAACAGAAAAAAGAAAATTACAGAAATCGTGTAGATCAACGCAAATGCAGTGCGGTCGGGGTCTTGCAGGGATGAAGCGGGACAAGGTGAATAGTTCGGTGAAATGGAGAGAAAAGGCTCGGCGGTCGAATGGCGTCGTCTGATGTGTGTGGGTACGTCAGTGCGTGCGTGTGCGTGCGTGCGTTCTTGTGCCTGCCTGTACGTGAGCTAGTGTGTGTGTGCGTGTGTGTATGTGTACATGTGTGTGTGCGCATGTGTGTGTGTGCGTCTCTGTGCGTGCCTCTGTGTGTGCCTATATCTGTGTGCCCGTTTCGGCGAGAGTCCGTATGTGAGCTAATGTGTGTGCGGGTATGTGTGTGTGTGTGTATACAGTTTCATATCACAATGCAGACATTCAGCAGTTGCATATTTGTGCATTGCCCCGACAGATTGTCAGTGAAATCCTGTTTATATTGAGGATATGATGATTAGTTGAAAGTTGATGAATTACATGAGCTTGTTTGAAGCCTGGTGACAAACCAGTTCCGAGTCACAGGCAAATACATACTAAACTGACAAAGACTTCAACATTAAACAGGTATAACGACCTGGAAAGATTATAATGCAGTGTGAGGGAGAATTTGAGAGACAGCATGAGAAGAAAATTTAGTTTTGGGGGTGCGGAGTTTCGAATAATCAGAGGCAGTAATGAAGGGAACGAACGCGAGAAAATGAAACAGGCGCACAGATAGCGAGACTGTGCTGAGAGTGGAGAGAGAGAGAAAGAGGGAGGGAGAGAGAGAGAGAATGCCAGCCATGTCCATACGATAATACCGGGAGAGCATTGGCTGATCCGGTATGAGCAGATTGGAGACTCCGGACCTCTCATTTTGACTCGGAGTAGCTGAGAAGAAGATACGGGAAGAATTGCTCTGGGAATTTAGAATTTTGGTTCTGATGCCACCGACCACTGCTGGAAAAAACGTTGTCTACAAGAATACTGGTCCCTGTATGCAGCAGTTCAATTAGAAGAGGTTGTTCAAAAATCTTATGGAATGTTCTCCTTCATTGGCAGAGTTATAAATAGAAAAGTGAAAATATAACGTGGGAATTGGATAAACACATTGGTGAGGCCACTCCTGAAATATTGTATTCAATTTTGGTCACCACATTATAGGAAGGAAGTAATTGTTCTGGAGAGAGTGCAGAGGAGGTTCACAATAATGTTGCTAGGGCTGGAGAGTTGTTGCTACGAGGAGAGATTAGATAGGTTGGGGTTATTTTCCTTGGGACAAAGAAGTCTGAGGGATGACTTAATTCATATGTATAAAGTTGTGATGGAGAAGACATAGAATGGACAGGGTGAAATTGTTTCCCATGGCGGATAATTTTCGAACCAAGGGACATAAATTCAAGATAGGTGGCAAAAGTTGCAGAGGCGCCATGAGGAAGAACCGTTTAACTCAGAGGGTAGTAGATGCCTGGAATTCGCTGCCCCAGTTGGTGGTGGACCAAGAGAACTAAACTATTTTAAAACGTACCTGGATCAGCGCCTAAATTATTGTAAGCTCCAGGGCCATGTGCCAGGCGCAGGGATGTGGGATTACAAAGGGCACCTGGGTGTCCTCGGGCTGGCCTGAACGAGATGGGTTGAATGGCCTTTTTTTGTGATGTAACTTCTCTGCGGCTCTATGCTTCTCAGAGAGTGGATGCGAGAGCTGGATTTGCAGACGAGTTTTCTCTCAGTAATTAATCAATGGAAACATTCAGAGGAGCAACACGAGGCTAGTTCGCGCTTCAAGTCTGGACTGACATTTAATTGGACATGTGTCATATGTTCCTTTACATCAATGTACAACCATGGTTCGTTACTCCTGAAAAAAATCAAACATTAATATACCGAAAACATTTATCTTTCAGCAATATCTTAATATTCAAAAAAATTTAGTCTCAACAATTATTTCCCGGTGTCTATCCAAGGTGCCTTATCCTATCTATCGTCATGCTGTCGCTCAGCGATATTTTCAACAATTGTGATTTTTCTTCACACCGCCCGTGGCCTCTGCCTTTCCTATGGCTGCAATGTCCTCCGGTCTAACAAATCTCTGAGATATCTGCAACCCTCCCATTTTCGGATAGAGTGCATTCTCCGATTTGAATCGTCCTGCCGTTGGCCATGCTTAGAGCATTTTCTATTTCACTAGCCAATATATGAATTTATGAGATCATATTTTAATATTCTATTCTGCATTGGTCTGGTCGATATCAACCTTTCTGATTCACACTTCATTCTGCATTATTCCCGTCTGAACAAACCATTCTGAGGTCACACTTGAATATTCTATTCTGCGTTGCTATAGCCTGTATGAACATTTCTGAGATTACAATTCGTTACACATTGCTGCAGCCTATATAAACCATTCTGATATCACACTTCATTGTTCAAGCCTGCATACAAAATCCTGAGATCACAGTTCATTCTGTATTGTTCTAGCCTGAATGAACCTGTCTGAGACTACATTAGTGCCTTGTTCTAGCCTATAGAGATATTTCCCGAGATTACATTTCCTTGTTCAATTCTGCATTGTTTCAGCTTGTATAAATCTTTCTGAGATCACACTTAATTGTGCATTATTCTAGACTGTATAAAACTTGCTGAGATCACACTTCGTGGTGCATTATTTTATCATGTATAAAACGTTCTGAGATCAAATTTCATTGTGCATTATGCTATCCTGTATAAAGCTTTCGGAAACCACACTTGGCTGTTCCAATGTGCATTCTGCTTTCCTCTAAACCTTTCTGAGATCACACTTTGATGTTGGAGACTCTGAACGATGTCATGAATCAACTCTACATTTCTGATCCAGGTTCAATCGATGGTTGCGACAGAATTGGCAGAAGCTGCAGATCTAAAGGCTTTCTCAGCAATGGCTGAATAAAATGTTTTCTTTTCAATGAAGAACAAACAGATACAGAAACAGTATTATGACAGGACAACAAAAGAATTACAACAACTAGAACGAGGTGATCACGTCAGAGTACAAATGCCCACAAGTGCATGGTCGTGCATGGCAATAGTGATACGCAAAGCAGCTCCACACAGATGACTTATGACTGAGGAAGGTGCTATTCTTAGAAGGAGCGCGAGAGCACTTCTGAAAGTGAAGTCGACTCAACCCATATTTCCAAATATTGAGTTCAATGCAGAACTATTCAAAGCTACAACTTCGGAAAAACAAAATCGAAATGTGATTCAGATTTAAAAGTCAGAAACACCTGATTTCACACGATCAAGATTGAGAAGGTGAACTCGAACCAAAAGGAAGCCAGACCGACTCAATCGATTAACTTTAAAAACTGAATGGCTCATTGTTAACGTTATGATCCGCATTTAAATTAGTAGAACATACATTATTATCATATATGAATGTTTGCGATGATGTATAAACATCTTTAAAAACTGGATGTAACAATATGTCTATTGTAAGGAATACAAAGGGTTAACAATAAGGTAATAACACTTCTCCCCACCATAAGGACATAAGGAGCATTGGTAGACTTCTGGGATTCTGGGAGAAGGTTGTAAGGTATTAGAGAGAACAAGTGTAGAGCATAGAGTTCTGTTGTAAGAGATATCGTATTGTTTTACTGAGTGACTTATTCCTTGATGATATGTTAGAATCTGTAATTTAATAGTTAAAATAAATCCGCTTTGTTCAATAACTCAGCTTGATGTTCTTTGCTGACAGTACATTCTCTGAGCATCCTGATAGACTCAATAGAGAACATCATAAGAGCTTCATGATCGGCACAGGCTGGGAGGGCCGAAGGGCCTGATCCTGAGCTACACTTTTCTTTGTTCTTTGTTGTTCCTTTGTTCTGGTCATGTCTCCAAGCAGTGGCGTGTTTTCCCTCTTATTCCAGCATGGTGGCAGAGTCGTTAGCACTGCACCCTCAAAGCGCCAGGGACACATGTTCAATTCTGACTCTCTGGAGCCTTTTCTCCCCGTGTCTGCGTGGGTTTCCTCCCTGTGCTCCGATTTCCTCCACAGTTAAAATATGCATAGGAGGTGGATTGAATCATAGAATCCCCACTATACAGAAGGAGGCTATTTTGCCCATGGAGTCTACCCCAACCCCTCGAAAGAGCACCACAACTATGCCCAATCCCAACCCTAAACCTGTAACTCCATCCATCCTTTTGACACGAAGGGAAAATTTAGCATGGCCAATCCACCTAAGCTGCACATCTTTGGACTATGCGAGGAAACAGGATCACCGGGAGGAGATCCACACGGATGCAGGGAGAATGGGCAAACTCTACACAGTCATCCGAGTTCGGAATCAAAGCCTTGTTTCTGGCGTTGTGAAGCAGCAGGGTTAACCATTGTGCCACCATGTCGTCCGTACGCATGGAATGGCAATGCTAAATTGCCCCTAAGGAGTCAAAGGTTAGGCTGGGTGATAAGGATAGGGAGGGGGAGTGGGTCTATGTAGGGTGTTCTATCGGAGAGTCTCGGCAGACTCGATGGGCGCAATGGCTTTCCGATTTTCTGTCGCAATTAATTCATATTATGACTCCAATGTTTCTGCGGTTCGTTGATATTATATTCGATCAAGTGCTGCCTTGGTGTCTAGGGCAGCCACTTTCCCCTCACCTCTGGAGTTCAGCCATATTCTCTACGTTTGAACGAAGGCTGTAATGACGTCAGTAACTGATTGGCTCTGGGAGAAGCCAAAGAGAGTGTCGGCGTGCAGGTTATTGGTAAGCAAGTGCCGCTTGATAGCACTGCGGATGACGCGCCCATCACGTAACTGATGGTGTTTAGCAGAGACTGATCGGGCAGGAATTCTCCGCATTGGATCTTGTCCTTCCTTTTGTGTACAGGACATAGCTGGGCAATTTTCCACATTGCCGGCTTGATGCCAGTCTTGGATCTGTACTTGAACAGCTTGGCTAGAGGCGTGGCAAGGTATGGAGCACAAATCTTCAATACTAATGCTGGAATATTGTCAGAGCTCATAACCTTTGCAGTATCCAATGCCTTCAGCCATTTTTTGATGTCACGTGGGCTGAATCATATTGGCTGATGACTGATATCTGTGATGCTGGGGACCTACGGAGGGGGCTAAGATGGATCATCCCCTCGACACTTTGGGCTAAAATGTATTGTGAATTCCTTGGACTGGATTCTCCATATTCTCCAGATTTGGTGCGATGCGGCCCTAGTATTCTCCATCTCGCCAGGCAGTCAATGGTGTTTCCCACTGAGGGCTGCTCCATGCAGCTGGCAAACCTCCGGGCTGCCAGCGCAATGGCGAATCCAGACTGCGGAGAATTCAGCTCCTTGTCTGGAGTACACAGATGTACTCCAGAGAGTTGTTTAATTATCTAACACGACTGGATGTGGCAGGACTGCAGATCTTGCTTGTAGAGTCGCTTAGCTCTGTCTATCATTTCCTGTGCAAGCGTTCCTGTGTTCTCCTTCACCAGGTTGACAACTCATCCTTCTTTATGCATGGTGCTTGCTCCTTGCACGCCCTCAGGCACTCTTCATTGTAACAGGATTGATCCCCTGGCTTGGTGGTAACGGTAGCTTGGGGGTTCACCAGGCCAGGCGATGTGGCGATAATAATAATCTAGTTTTATAATAATCTTTATTAGTGTCACAGTTCGGCTTACAGCAATGCACTTACTGCAGCAATCCACCAGTCGCTACAGTACAGCGCCTGTTCGGGTACAGCGAGGAAGAATTCAGAATGTCCACTTCACCTAACAAGCACTTCTTTCGCGCGACTAGCAACTGGAGCAGACACGGCCAGATAATGTAGACTCCGCACAAACAGTGACCCCAGCCGAGCCGGGAATCGAACACGGACCCCTGCCGTCCTTGCTGTACAGATGGTGTCTGAGTACAATTCTTACTGGATGACCAGTATTGAGTTGGTAGATCTTTTCTAAATCTATCCCTTTTAGCACAACCAATTGGTGTCCAACACAAATTAGGGGGGGGGGGGGGGCGACGGTCCGGTTATCAGCATATTTCCTGGAACCGTGAGAGGCAGCTCAAGACTTTGCGAGGTCAATGCCGGGTGGCCAAAGTGAATCAGCTGATTTTTATTTCATGACAATTTTATGTTACAATTAGACTTTTACTCAAGATATTTGTCTGCCATGACGGGATTCGAACCCGGGTCTTTAGATCTCTGGACCAACAGTCTATTGACAACACCACTATGCCACCACCTCCCACTTGCATGCTAGCGCGCTATGATGTTGTACTTCCGAAATGCATTTGCTGTGCGATAACGGTGATTTCCGAGGAGGTATGCTTATAATGTGCCTGGGTAATGGGTATTAGGTAGTCCATAAGACCGTAAGTTACAGGAGCAGAATTAGACCACTCGGCCCAACGAGTCTGCTCCGCCATTCAATCATGGTTGATATTTTTCTCATCCCCATTATCCTGCCTTCTCTATATAACCCCTGATCCCCTTAATAATCAAGAACCTATCTATCTCTGTCTTACAGATGGTAAGTGGCCTCCACAACCTTCTGTGGCACATGGTTACACAGATTCGCCACCCTCTGGCTGATCAAAATTGTCCTATTTTCTGTTTTTAATGAATCATCACTTCAATCTGAGGTTGTGCCCTCTGTTTCTAGTTTTATCCAACCAGTGGAAACATCCACTCCACGTCCACTATATCCAGGCATTGCAGTACCCTGTAAGTTTCAGTAATATTCCCCCTCATCCTTCTAAACTCCAACGAGTTCAGACCCAGAGTTACCAACCGTTCCTCATATGACAAACTCTTCATTCCAGGGACCATTCTTGTGAACTTCCTCTGGACCCTTTCCAAGTCCTGCACATTGTTGTGTGTTGAATTATATTACTGTAGAATAATGGAAGATAATAAGAGTGTTAGATTTACAAATCTGGTGACTACAGTTTATTGGACTCAGCTAAGGTTCTCAGGCATTCAAATAACATCTAATTTCACTTGTATTTCAACTGCGGGTCAAATTATGTTATCCATTAAATATTGCTAAACATGTTTATATAAGCAAACAATTGCAAGTTTATTTCCATTTTATTGATTATGGAGAATGATTCAGCCCCTACATGTAGCGCCAAAACTCTCAGAAGTAGTTTCCGCTTGAATAGATGTACGTATTATTCAGCATAAATATACTGTTCAATATAACTGTATGAATTAAACAACTCGCCGTGAATTTATTTCTTTGCATTGGTATCATTCTTCAGTTAGTAATTAACGTCCTTGCCTTAACAATTTTTGTCATTTCCACATTAGCTGCAGATTTATTTAATTCTGCATGTGCACCATTCAAATTGAACATCCACAAACCACGTTTGACTCTAATGTGTTGGTTGCAATGCCCAACTGGAAAAAAATACTGAGAACTTAATTTCATTGTTTCATGGCTATCACGCCCTGTTTAAAAAATCAATGTAACTTGTAACCAATGTATTAATTGGCGTTACCAAAATTGGACTGAGATTGTAAACAATCTATCTATCTATCTATCTATCTATCTATCTATCTATCTATCTACCTACCTATCTATCTATCTATCTATCTATCTATCTATCTATCTATCTATCTATCTATCCGTCTATCTAACTATCTCTCCCTCTCTCGCTCACTCTCTTCTCCCCTTTCTCTCTCTGTCTCTCTGTCTCTCTTTTTCGTATTCTCTTTCGCTTCTGTTCATTCAGTTCTTCATTCAAGCTGCCTCACGTTCAATCTCTAATCTCTCTGTAACACACTCAGTCACTGGACTTCTTGTTCCCTCATACACATTCATATATTGTCCTTCCCACGTGCATACTCCCTCTCACACACTCATTCTATTTCACAAAGAATCATTCAAGCATGCGCTGTCTCTCAAATTCACTCTCCTACTTACTCACGTACACTCTCTCCTACATCTGTCATCCCTCATTTAAGAACAGCCATAGACATAAAATATTAGTTCTCTCTTAAACACACTGAAATAATAAATCACTCATACATACATTCAATCTTAGCTCTGCAAGTCTCTCACACTCACTCTCTCTCTTATATTGGACCATAGAATTTACGATGTGGAGATGCCGGCACTGGTCTGGGGTGAACACAGTCAGAAGTCTGACAAAACCAGGTTAAAAACCAAGAGGTTTGTTTCAAATCACTAGCTTTCGGAGCACTTCTCCTTCCTCAGGTGAATGAAGACGTATGTTGCAGAAACATATATATATATATATATATATATATATATATATATAGACAAAGTCAAAGATGCAAGACAATGCTTTGAATGCGAACATTTGCAGGCAATTAAGTCTTTACAGATCGAGAGATCGGGGTAACCCCAAGCTAATGAGGTGTGAATTGTCTCAAGCCCCGGTCAGTTGGTAGGCTTTCGCAAGTCCAGGCGAGATGGTGGGGGATGAATGTAATGCGACATGAATCGCAGGTCCCGGTTGAGGCCGCACTCATGTGTGTGGAACTTGGCTATAAGTTTCTGCTCGGTGATTCTGCGTTGTCGTGCGTCCTGAAGGCCGCCTTGGAGAACGCTTACCCGGAGATCAGAGGCTGTATACCCTTGCCTGCCGAAGTGTTCCCCGACTGGAAGGGAACATTCCTGCCTGCCGATTGTCGCGCGATGTCAATTCGTCCGTTGTCGCAGCATCTGCATGGCCTCGCCAATGTAACACGCTTCGACACATCCTTTCCTGCAGTGTATCAGGTAGACAACGTTGGCCATGTCGCACAAGTATGTACCGCGTACCTGGTGGGTGGTGTTCTCACGTGTAATGGTGGTACCCATGTCGATGATCTGGCACGTCTTGCAGAGGTTGCCATGGCAGGGTTGTATGGTGTCGTGGTCGCTGTTCTGAAGGCTGGGTCGTTTGCTGCAAACAATGGTTTGTTTGAGTTTGGGCAGTTGGTTGAAGGCAAGTAGTGGGGGTGTGGGGATGAACTTGGCAAGATGGTCATCTTTGTCGATGACATGTTGAAGGCTGCGAATATGTCGTAGTTTCTCCGTTCCGGGGAATTACTGACGATGAAGGGTACTCTGTCGGTTATGCCCCATGTTTGTCTTCTGAGGACGTCGGTGCGGTTTTCTGCTGTGGCGCATTGGAATCGACGATCGATGAGTCGAGCGCCATATCCTGTTCCTATGAGGGCATCTTTCAGCGTCTTCAGCTCTGACTTCTTACATAGAATTTACAATGCAGATGGAGGCCATCAGCCATCGTGTCTGCACCGGCCCTTGGAAAGAGCACCCTACTTAAGCCCACCCTATCCCCGTAACCCAGTAACCGCATCTAAGTTGTTGGACACGAAGGGGCAGGTTAGCATGGCTAAATCTGCACATCTTTGGACTAACGATTGTGTCACCGTGCCGCCCCTGGTGGACCCGCCCAATCACTCGTTGGTTTTTCAAGGCACCAGAGAAGATGCTTGATTACAGCATGGGCCGGGGGGGTGGGGGGGGGGCAGTGAGGGTGGTGGGGGTGAGAGTTCTGTGGGCTTCGGGGTGTAGGTTTGGATGCTGTCGGGGTGAGGGTTCTGTGATGGTGAGGGTGGTGTGGAGGTGGGGCTCAGTGTGCAGGTGAGGCCCGTGTGTGGGTGAGGGTGGTGTGGGGGTGGGGCTGTACCTGGATGTGGGGGTTGGCGTGGGGGTGAGGCTGCTGGAGGGGTCAGGGTGGGGGTTCGGGGGTCAGGGTGGTGGGGCTGGTTTGGGGGTTTTGACACATATGTCACGGGGAACTACAAGTAAGGGGGGTTTCAGTTCCTCACCCGCGGCGACCGGCACCTCGGCGAGGTCCCTTTCCACTGACCCCTTCACCAGGTTCAGGGCGCGCTGCTCTACCACGGTGAGGGGCCGCAGGTCCTGCAGTTCTCCTCCAGCTTTCTCACGCTCCCGACAAATATGTCGATTGCAGAGGGAGGCATGAAGATAATAAACAGCACACGGAAATTTACAGGAGGAAAGTGTAATGCGAATATGTTGTCGCAATGCGATGTAAGATTACTTTCCAGACAAGAACCATGACATGCGCTATCGCCATATCCACCAGGCAACGGGTGATGCATTTGGAGAGGCCACAGTTTTTGAAAGACAGCTTTGGAATTGTTACGTTGTTCACTGAAGCAGAATGGAAAACAAGTGTATAACGAGCCGGTGATAATGTTAAAAGAACAGTAGAACATAGTGAGAGAGGGATCGGTATGGGGGCGGTTGGAGGCGGCCTCTTGCAGGGGAATGAGATTAGGGGCATTGTTGCCGGTGCCTCTGCCATTTTCGCCGGCCAGGTCCTCCGCAAGCCCAGTACTGCTGTCGGCCTCGTGGGTATGGAAGCAATTGAAGCACCATCTGAGATTGGAGGGTGCCTCGATGTTGAGACAGCCATAGCTTTGCACCGAGGAGTGGGGCGAGGGATGGACGCGGGGTTTCTGGTGTGGTGCATTGCAGGGTTTGAGCAGTTGTTGGACCCTTTTGTAGGGGACAGTTTTGATGGCTTAGATCAGCTGGAGGAGGGACATGAGCTTCCCAGCGGGAATGGGTTTAGATACATACAGGTCCGGCACTTTATGAGGAGACTGGTGCTGCCATTTCCCCGGTTACCACCCTCGGAGCTGGAGGATATGGTGCTGTCGAGGGAGGTAGTGAGGGATGGAAATATGTCATTTATAACGAGCTGATCGACTGCGAGGGAGCCCAATAGGAGATGTTACTCGGACATGGGAGGAGGAGCTGCGGGGTAGGTGGAGGCCGGGAAGTGGAAAGATACCCTGTTGAGGGTGAGTACGTCTTTGTCATGTGCAAGGCCTCGTGCACTTCAAAGCCGTTCACAGGGCGCAGATGACAGTGGCTAGGAGAAGTAGGATATTTGAGAGCTCAGAGGACAGGTGTGAATGGTGTGGGGAAGGCCTGCAAATCATGTTCACATGTTCTGGGCATGTAATATTGAAGATGTTGGGAGTAAAGGTAGTCCCGATTCCAGAGGTAGAGATATTTGGGGTGTCTGAAACCCGGGAATTCAATGGGCGCGAGAGGCCAATGTCATGGCCTTAGCCTCCCAAATAGAATGGAGACGGATCTGGCTTGGGTGGAGATATGCGAGGCTCGGGGTGAGCGACCTGGAGGAATTCCGAAGGTTGGAAAAGACTAAGTTAATCTTGAGAGGGTTGGTCGATTGGTTCGCCCGCAGTTGGAAACCGTTCATCGATCTCTTTCAGGAGGATTGGCGTGTCCCGGGGGAATGTCCGAGTGGGGGTGGGGGATATGGGATTGAAAATGGGGAAGGCGGGACGGGGGAGGAATGGAGAGGGGGGGGGCGGGGAGTGTCGGTTATTCGTTATGTTGTACAACTTTGTTCATGCCCTTATTTGTGTGTTTGTTGTTTATATAAAGTATTAAAGAACAGAATAGGTCAATAATTGGTAAAAATTAAAGGTAGTGGAGCTGCTGGAAAAACGTTCACTTGAGGTGAAATATATTGGAACTGCCATCCCCGGAGTCCTGCATTCACCCCCTTGCTCTCCAGCACGGTGCGTTGGCATGCATTGTGGTGTCTTATCTCGCGGCTGTAATGCTACATTTGAGGCGTTAGATGGCGTTTTGGAAACATTTCAAATGCATCAATTCAGAAACAACGGAGCATCCAGCCGAATAGGGGAGCAGGTAATGTCCAGAAATAACGTGTTGGGGGAACAGGCAATGCGAATGATGAACAAAACATAGGAGAACAAAACAATGATAAAAGGGCACAGTAAGAATTCTACAACACCAGGTTAAAGTCCAACAGGTTTGTTTCGAATCACTAGCTTCCGGACTGACAGAAGTCGACAAAGTTATGAGGAGCATGGATGAAATGGATGGGCAGGCACTCTTTCCCCGCGTGGCGGGGGTCAGTCACCAGGGGGCCATAGGCTCAAGGTCCGATGCTGAAAGATCTTTGCGCACAAATGCCTTAATTTTATCCAGTTACTGCGTCACCTCAATAAATATTGTTTTCAGAACGACCTTGAACTCTTCTTCCTTCGCCTTGTTGCTCACTTATTTTGGATGCTCCTAGAGTTTAGCTGGCTCTTGCACCTACCTCTATAATATCTCTCCAACTGGAACTTCACTCTCACCATGAGAGGGTTTTTGTTGTCTGGACAACCGACTTCTCCCTTGCAAAGAATGACTGCCAACACTCTACCTCCTCTTCTTCCTACCTCCCTATGGACCATGACCCAACAGACAGAACAGAAACGCCCATCACATTTGTACCTCATTCCATTTCATACTAAAAGTCCTTTGGAACTAAAATTGTTAAAATGTTCTCTCTCTCCTCACGGTTTGTCAGACGTCTTGAGATTTTCCATCACTTCCTGATTTTTTTGTTCTTCAAACATGTACCCGACCTGGAAGTGATGTATGTGGTTGGATGAGTCAAACAGTGGTGCAAATAGCGGAGATACTTAGCAGAATCTTCAACCCTTCCCTGGATACGTGCGTGCGGCCAGGAGCGTTCAACTTTGTTTTATATTGGAGAGACTGATGAAACTTTAACCTGCAAACCAGATAGACGAACGGTAGCGATGTTTGCATTTCCCATAATCGAGGACAAAATATCTCTTTATTTGTGAAACATGGTTTATAAAAATACGGATGTTGTACTGGATAATATTGTATCATAAACTTAGTGGAGTTATTTTTCTACGTCTGGAGACTATAAAGGACGAGACTGGGTTTGGTGCTTGGAAAAGGATGTACGGGTGGTCAAGTCAAATTTCTTGCACTTTTTATGGCAAGTGCATCGCATTTATTAATGGATCAGTGGCAAGGTGGCCATGATCGTCAAGGTACAGAAAGCAAAGCTAAGTAGTGAACATTGGGTATTTAGATTCGAGAGTCGTCTATTATGATGTTCCCAGAGATCAGTATTGGTCCACTGCTCAATCTGATGGATGTAAGTTATATAATGGGCATACTTTATGGGTTTCCAATTGATAGAATCTTGCAAGTGTAAACAGAGAGGAGGCCACCAGCCGACTGATGAAATAGAGAGATCATAGTGAATAAATTTAACAAAGAAAAGTGCGTATGATGTATTTAGAATGGAGAATGAGGAAGTGCATTGAAAACACAAACGGGTGCATAAAATACGGTTATTAGTGCAGACTTATTTATTGCTGAAAAACACGATGATCTTGCCGTGATCAATATGAACTCGAGGTAACTTGATAAATAGGAGCAGGAATGATAACAGCAAATATAATATTCTGAAGGTTTTTAATCAGTGGTTTGAACCGCTCAGAAACGTCAAGGTGAAGTGGGAATCTGATCGATCTACTCAAATTAACGTTTTGCGGAATTCGTGCGAAATCTGTTTCCCTTGGAACTATGGTCATTATCAAAATGTTTAGTGATTAATTAAATAAGTAACGGTCACGAACCAGAAAATTCTGCACAGCGTGCTGTTATAGCTTGGAATGGAAGAAGTGATGGCAGAAGATGAATGATTGAGTTTCAAGATGAATTGGATGAACATTGATGGGGGATAACCAGGTCAAATGGATAAACGTGGGCAATAGGGACAACTTACATTTCCTTTAGTAAAAATGTCACAGACACGGCACAGCAACGTGTTTGTATCCTTCTTGCATGATTCTCCTTTTTTAAATTACAGATCTGATTGAGTTTGTGTCTCCTATCTACCATTGATCTTCAGAGGAACACATTGAATTAGGAACATGCAGGACATTCTGCTCGTTGAGCCAACTCCACAATGGCTATTCTAGTTGGCACCTTCTTTATTGCTTGCATCCCGAAAGGATGGCGAAGATGATTCTGGATAAGAGCGAAAGTGACAGGGTAGTTATTATGGGAGCCTTTAACTTTCCAAATATTGACTGGAAAAGATATAGTTCGAGGACGTTAGATGGGTCGTTTTTTGTACAATGTGTGCAGGAGGGTTTCCTGACACAATATGTTGACAGGCCAACAAGACGAGAGGCCACATTGGATTTGGTTTGGGGTAATGAACCAGGCCAGGTGTTAGATTTGGAGGTAGGTGAGCACTTTGGGGACAGTGACCACAATTCGGTGACGTTTACGTTAGTGATGGAAAGGGATAAGTATACCCCGCAGGGCAAGAGTTATAGCTGGGGGAAGGGTAATTATGATGCCATTAGACATGACTTGGGGGGGGATAGGTTGGAGAAGTAGGCTGCAAGTGTTGGGCACACTGGATATGTGGAACTTGTTCAAGGAACAGCTACTGCGTGTTCTTGATCAGTACGTACCGGTCAGGCAGGTAGGAAGGCGTAGAGCGAGGGAACCGTGGTTTACCAAAGAAGTGGAATCTCTTGTCAAGAGGAAGAAGGAGGCCTTTGTGAAGGTGAGGTGTGAGGTTTCAGTTGGGGCGCTTGATAGTTACAAGGTAGCGATGAAGGATCTAAAGAGAGAGCTAAGACGAGCAAGGAGGGTACATGAGAAGTATTTGGCAGGTAGGATCAAGGAAAACCCAAAAGCTTTCTATAGGTATGTCAGGAATAAAAGAATGACTAGGGTAAGAGTAGGGCCAGTCAAGGACAGGGATGGGAAGTTGTGTGTGGAGTCTAAATAGATAGGCAAGATACTTTTATTGGATAAGCATATGGATGATAATGGCATAGTGTAGGTTCGATGGCTTTTGTTTTTTGACTTCCCATGACGGTGCAACATCGTGGGCCGAAGGGCCTGTACTGAGCTGTATCGTTCTATGTTCTATGTTCTAACTCCCGACATCCATCTTCATGAAAAACAGACATAACTCAGCCTTGGATGTATTGAATGACTAAACCTCCGTTCATCTCAGAGCAAAGAATTCCAGAAATGAAGTCGATGATAAAATTAATCTCTTTATCTCAGTCTTAAATGGGATACAACTAATTTGTAAGCAGGGTCGCTAATATGTAGGCTCCCTAGAAGTGAAAACGGCCCCCAAAAATCTCCATGTCCAGCTCACTCAAGGCCATATTCGTTTGAAAAGGGAATAACTCCCATTTTCCTAAAGTACAGTGCAAGCAAACGCTGGATTAACCCACGAGGAAAGGTAGAGTAATCCCCCTCTGAACTGAGTCGGCTGCAGTTATGTCACGTTTTTCAATCCGGAGAACTGGACTGTAGATACTAGATAGATAGATAGATAGATGGATAGATCGATAGACAGATAGATAGATAGATAGATAGATGGATAGACAGACAGACAGATAGATAGATAGATAGATAGATAGATGGATAGATATATAGATGAATGGATAGAGAGACAAACAGACAGACAGGCAGACAGATAGATGGATAGATAGATAGATAGGTAGATAGATAGATAGATGGGTAGATAGATAGACAGATAGATAGATAGATGGATAGATAGTTAGAGAGATAGATATAGATGGATGGAGGGATAGATAGGCAGATAGATAGATAGATGGATGGAGGGATAGACAGATAGATGGATGGCTAGATAGATAGCTAGTTAGATAGATAGACAGATAGATAGATGAATGGATAGAGAGACAAACAGACAGACCGACAGATAGATGGATAAATAGATAGCTGGACAGATATATTGACAGACAGACAGATAGATAGATAGATAGATAGATAGATAGATAGATAGATAGATAGATAGGTAGATGGATAGATAGATAGATAGATCGACAGATAGATAGATAGATAGATAGATGGGTAGATAGATAGATAGACAGATAGATAGATAGATGGATAGATAGTTAGAGAGATAGATATAGATGGATGGAGGGATAGATAGGCAGATAGATAGATAGATGGATGGAGGGATAGACAGATAGATGGATGGATAGATAGATAGATAGTTGGATAGATAGATAGATAGATAGATGAATGGATAGAGAGACAAACAGACAGACCGACAGATAGATGGATAAATAGATAGCTGGATAGATATATTGACAGACAGACAGATAGATAGATAGATAGATAGATAGATAGATAGGTAGATGGATAGATAGATAGATAGATCGACAGATAGATAGATAGATAGATAGATAGATAGATAGATAGAGAGAGAGTGAGAGAGAGATAGATAGATATGCACAGTAGTACAGAAGTGGAGAGACTGAATCAGGGAAAACAGTTTTGTCGTTCAAAGGTTGTAATGCAGAGTGTTTGGGACCAACATTTTGCTGTAACGGTAAAGAGTAACATCAACAAGTGCAGAGAACATGGGTGTCAATGGGTATACGGAATTTGATGAGGGAACAAGGGATTATATGTACGTAAAAGCATTAGAATAATTAGAGGAGCATAAAAACTGTAGGAGGTGCTTCAAAATAAATTAGCTGAGCAGAAAAGGGGCAGGAAAAAGCACTCACTTGAGGAGCGTTAATGTAATACCATTATTCACGAATGAAATCGGGACAATAACAAGCGGTCCAGTGAGTCAAACTTAAGAGGTAGGGATTGCAACACATTGTGAGGTGCAGAATTAATGTCAACTTGGAGAGACAAGGATCAATCTGAAAGTGTCAGTACGAATTTGTGAGGGGCGTGTGTGGATCATGCGTATCAAGTTATGTTCCAGAAGGTGTCTGTGTGTGTGGATGGGGACAGTGCAGGTGAGTCAACATTGTCAACAAAGTGAACATGGATTTAGCAAGGCTTTCGACAATGTCCTGTATGGGAGACTGGTCAAGAAAATAAGACTACATGGGATCCAGGGATATTCAGCAAATTGAATCCAAATTGTCTTAAAAGAAGGACGCAGGAGGTGATGGTTGAAGGTTGCTTGTGACCGGAAGCCTGCGTGCAGTGGTCTATCGCAGGGATCGGTGCTGGGTCCCTTGATGTTTGTAGTGTACATTAATGATCTAGACTTGAATGTGGGAAGGATGATCAGCAAGTTCGCAAATGCCACGAAAATTGGTGGTGTGCTAAAAAGCGAAGAGCAAAGCTTTAGATTAAAGGATAATATGTATAGACCGACTGGCCAGAAGGGCAGAAGAGTGGAAAATGGAATTTATCCCGGAAAAGTATGATGTGATCTATTCTGGGGGGACCAAGAAGACAAGGGAACATTCAATGAATGGTTATTGAATGAAGGGTATTGGGGCATGATCGCTGAAAACAGCAGAGCAGGTAGATAAAAAGGTTAAGAAAGCATGTTGGATAGATGTCTTTATTAACGAGACAAATAATATAGCAGCAGCGGCGTTACGATGAAACTGTGCAAAACGCTGGTTGGACCACAGCAGGACCAATAGGCGCAGTTCGAAAACCATAGAAGAGGAAGGATGTGATTGCAGAAGAGAGGCCTCAGGGGATACTCACTGGGTTATCTCCTGGGGTAGAACATCTCAGTTATGAAGAGAGGCTGATGAGCCTGGGGTTGTTTTCCTGCGAGCAACGAAGGGTACCTATTCCTTGGCCTCCTTCTTCACAGTAAATTCTATGATATTATTTGAGGTGTTCAAAATTATGAGCGACATGGATTTTTTCAGTAATTTTTCCTAGTGTTGGGGTCGTTTAAACTTTCACCTTTTCAGCAATATCCATATTTACTGTTACTAACGGTGTAGTTCAAATGTCCACCACCATGAAAACCGAGACAACATATTGATACAGGCTGGTTCAGCACGTGGCTAAATCGCTGGCTTTTAAAGCAAACCAAGACATGCCAGCAGCACGGTTCAATTCCCGTACCAGCCTCCCCGAACAAGCGCCGGAATATGGCGACTAGGGGCGTTTCATTTGAAGCCTATTTTTTACAATAAGAGATTTTCATTTAATTTAATTTCATTTTGTGTCTCTGACATTTCTGTGTTTCTCAATAGTAATTATCCACTCTTGTTCCCTCGAAAAACAACATTGACTTTCACTATTTTCTTCTGTTTTATATATTTACAGAATCATATGCTATCCTTTTTTGTTAATAATTTTGCGCTAGATTTCTTTAGAAATTTAACTAGTAGCGTAGTGGGTAGCACTGTTGGTTCACAGCCCCAGAGTCTCAGGTTCGACTCCTGCTTGGCCACTGTCTGTGCGGAGCTGAACGTTCTCCCCGTGTCTGCGTGGGTTTCCTCCGGGTGCTGCGCTTTCCACCCACAAATCCCGAAAGATGTTCTGTTAGGTAATTTGGATATTCTGAATTCTCCCTCCGTGCGCCCTAACAGGCGAGGGAATGTGGCGACTAGAGGCTTTTCATAGTAACTTCATTGCAGTGTTTATGTAAGCATACTTGTGGCAATAAAGATTATTATTATTATAAACTTGCCTGTTTCAATAGTTTCAGTCACCGCTTGTTGCTCTCTAAATATTCCCAATACTTCAGCCTGCCACTGATTTTGCAAGATGGCACCCCTTTAGTTTGTCCCCTTTATGGCACCTTTAACCTCCTCGCATTGTCCTCCTCTTACAATATTTTTTGTCCTCTTTGAAATATGTTTTAGTTGGGATGTATGCCATGTTTTCTTAAATGTCTATCATTGTTCCTCAATTAACTTGCCTATTAGTTGTTTTGCTGATTCCACGAGTGCTATCTATCCTTATACCTATGTAATTATCTTGTTTTAATATTCGGAACACTAGTGTGTGACTCAGGTTTATTGCCATCAAACTGAATTTGAATTTGAGTCATGCAATTATCTATCTTCCCTCGAGACTCTTTTGCCATAATTTCATTACCTAATTCCATCTCACGATGCAACACGTATAATTCTATCCATGTTTAGAGAATATTGCATGCACAACGGATGAAACCATAGATAGGAAGGTGTTGAATAATTTTGAAAAGTTTCAGATGTCGCCTGGACAGTATGCATAATGCTGATAATTACACTGTCCAAAAAAGGTCATGAGGTTCAATTGAGGTTTCATAGATTATCATAGAATTTACAGTGCAGAAGGAGGCCATTCGGCCCATCAAGTCTGCACCGGCTCTTGGAAAGAGCACCCTACCCAAGGTCAACACCGCCACCCTATCCCCATAACCCCCCCAACCAACACTAAGGGCAATTTTGGACACTAAGGGTAATTTATCATGGCCAATCCACCTAACCTGCACATCTTTGGACTGTGGGAGGAAACCGGAGCACCCGGAGGAAACCCACGCACACACGGGGAGGATGTGCAGACTCCGCACAGACAGTGACCCAAGCTGGAATCGAACCTGGGACCCTGGAGCTGTGAAGCAATGGTGCTATCCACAAGGCTACCGTGCTGGTGGAGCAGGTATTCGCAGCAACTTGATTTGGGAAGATATTCTCAGGGTAAGACCGCAATGACTGTAAATCTGTTCTGTCAATTGGCTGCCAGAAACAACCTCATGCATGGTCCATTATGATCCATTAGATTTTGTGTCAGAAACGGATTACTATTAATGCATCACACTCTATCCGCAGATTATCCAACATGTCCACCAAGGAGTAAAAGCTTTGTTAAAAACTGTACTTCCAAGGCAAGGTAGAGCAACGGAATTCACAGATTTCTGAGCTAAAACAAAGTTCAGGAAGCTGAACAAGTGTGTATCGGTCAAGTTAATGACCTAAACGTAGTAAGATAGTTCAGTGTCAGGTACTTTCTGTAATGCGTGGCCTGGGATCAGTTAGCTGTTCTTGGTTAATGGGCGTCATTCTTTAAAATGTTCCACAGAAGGAAATCGCACCGATGCCTTACTATGTGCGTGTATCCTTCCAGAAAGTGAAAGTGAGCAGTGCAAAATGTTTTGCAGAAACAACAAATTGATAATTCTGCAAACCTGTGCACTCCAAACATTGTGCTATTTTAAAGTAGTACAACAGACTAAAACATATATGTAATCTGTGATAGCGGAACAATCAACTGCTCATGAGCCATTTTAATTGTAATCTGGGCAAAAATCCAAAATTATAATCAAAGCAATTTCAGTGGTAGACGGTGTGTACCAGACGCGCCAATGGCTGCAATCACCGAGCAGAATATTTCATCTAGGTGCATAGCGATATCCATAATTTTCAATTCCAAATAATATATCTCTTCCAGCTGCAATCTGAATCACTATATATATATATATCAGAAAATTCCACTTAAATCCCCGTGGATTTCCACGGAGAGACTGGGATTGCATCGTCGGGCTGTTGTGCAAGAGAGTACGGTTCTAATGTTCCTCACTCACAGGAATAACCAAACGGAAGTGCTGGAAGTTTTAAAATGGCCTTTATTTCAAGATTTAACATTGGAACTAATCATCCAGCATGTGGTCTGTCAAGTTACAAATAATTTGCGTTCACCAAATCGAAATTGTTTGCTTATTTGAATATAATCGATCTGCAATAACACCAAATAGTTATGTTGACTTCATCGGATTCCCACCGTGGTAGCTGACCAATTATAGAAAAATCCTGTTGAAGTCAGATTTAGAAAGAAGGCTTTAGATGAAGGTACACTGGCGTAGATGCCTGTATGAGAGACATTTTGTAGCAACAGATACTGTGTAAACAATGCATGTGATTTGATAACCTAAGAATTACTAATGTCAGAAAGGACAGACATGCAATTAAAAAGAAGTTACACAAAATGGCTTCTCGCTGAGTTAGCAATACTAAGGACACAAAATACCCTTTCGCTGAATTAGCCACATTCCTGAAGATCCAATAGCTGGGTTAAGTTGCATTCAATAAATAACATCATTTAATTACAGACAGCAGATATAGTCACGTAGACAAGGATGATTGATAGTAACACCCATGGGAGATTCTAGGGAGTAAAGACAGGCACGGAGAAGTACACGCATTGTTCATCCTCGCCAGCCCAAGTTCACCGACGCAGGCAGTAGAGATAGCTTTAACAGTTAGTATGAGTGGATTTTTCGTGAAGTTAGGGGCTGGAAAGTTACCAACCCACTTTACATAATGTTAAATTTAATTAGATATATAACTAATGTATGTAATCTATAATCAATGTTATTGGACAAGATCCAACCGAAATGGGTTGTGCAACTGTTTATAAAATGAATAATAATGGATGTTTTCCATTGTTCGGTGGAGAGATAGTCTGGGACTTCAACAGACGTCATCTGCCCACTGGCGGAATAAACCGGTTGATGAGAGGACCAGCAGCCCTGGGCCTCAAGTGATTTATTTGAGATCGCCTACCGCCACCATGTCTAATGACAATATTCAATGTTTAACAACGCATGATCAATAAACACAGGGCTATACTCCCTGAATGTTTGACCGTTAAGGATAAGTTGTTGAACCAATCACGGACACCTTTTCTGCCTTGGGCTATTATCTAAATAGCAGGTGTATGTGGTTAAATCCCTGCCACGTGCCATCAAATAGACCTTCCCCAGTGTTATTGCAGCTGTCAATGCTTTTAAATTCTTTCAGGTGATAGTGAAGAGGATAAAACATATGACTGAATGATTCAGATATTGTGTCCAAGATTCTGCCCCTTCAGTCCCCTATTTTTCCCTTGGCGTCACACAAACTGGCCAAATTAACAGTTACCAGTGCCTCTCTCGAAACTAAATAAACTCATGGATCCCATAATCTCCTTCACTTGTCTTCTACGGTATCAATTACTTCTGCGCCATTGCCTCCCATTAAAGATTTACTTCCTGTGAAGATAAAATAACTGTTTGATATCACCCTTCCCGATTTGTTCAAGTTGGGGGTAAAATGTTGTCCTGCACCCTAATCTTAAACCTGTAGTTCCAAAATCTCTTTTAATTGGTATGAAATCAGACCCTCATCAGTGACTTTGTATTTGGACACGTTGTTTGAATGTTACTACTACTCTTCTCTGGTTACTTGGAATGAGTTACTTTCCTTATAAATTACACAAGGCTGTATAAAATATCGAGAGGGAATAATCTGCCAAATAAAAGACTGCACATTCAGCTAACATATATTAAAATTTCTGATATTATAAAATGAAAAGATGGTTACACAATGTGAAATAAAGTGAGACTTAAACATCACAAGTAAACTTCATTAACTCAATATAGATGGGTTATTGCTCTAATGTTTGTTTTCAATGGCACAACAAACTTTGAATTTAGAGAGCAGAACTGATTATTTGAATTGTGCGGGAGGTAGGTAGTTTGTACCAATAACTGTTTCGTTTCACATGTCCACTTTGTGTATGATGTTATGAATATGTCATGTGACGAGCCTGTGCCCGGAAATTGTGTATAAAATCAATGTGGCTATTTGCGGTTATTAAATACCTATGTGGATTAAATATCATTTCAACTTTGAGAAACGTACAGTTAGGTTCCAATACCGCATGGTAATGGCTTACTTTCACCCGTTCTCTCATTATTATTCATGGTTAGTTTCGTTCTCTTTCCCTTTAATGGGGTGATCTGTACAACAAGGAAAGTCGCTTCTCTCTTACTAATAGATTCCAGTTTCCTCTTTACATATTCTGTGTTAAATTATATATATTCCATAATCTATTGTAACTAGAATGCGATTTCTAAATAATTCTATTGATACTCCATTCTGCCTGATACACCCCACCTGCAGCTCTCTTCACTCAATATCATTCAAAATAACATTATGCGTGGACTGAAAATATTGTCCAGCTCTTCATTCATCTGCATCCATCAGGGGATGCTCTTCGCCAGCTTTGCTTTCTACAATGCCATTAATTGTTCCAATCTAAATTTTTTGCCCTTCAAGTTTAAGTTTCCTGAATTTTACAATTATTGGGATGTTTGATTCTTTCCCAGTTGTTGTAAACTCGTTTTGTCTGTGAAATATGTGCCAGTGCATTAATCATTTAATGGTGTTATTTCACTCTACTGTCCGCATTAACCATTTTCTGCCAAGTACTTGTCAAGTAGTGTGTAATCCAGAAACCTACTCTTCGGTGTATGATTGCAAGCAATTCCAAACCATTTAATGGACATATTTTGAACTGGTTCCCTGCATATTAATTGCTTCACAATTAATTCATCTTTACACTTGCTCAGTGTCACAAGTATCATGCCATACATTCCTAAACTCTTTGCGATCTTATCAAAAGATTCTAGCATCATTGCTTATCTCTCCACCTATGGGCTAGATGCCTCACCCGGTGGCCAGAATAAAGAAAATATTGTTGCCTCAATAAAACATTGACAATGATACAATCATCATAAATACATGTGTGTATGTGTGTGTGTTTGTGAGTTTGTCTGTGCCACATTCAAATATACGTTGAACAGTACCAATATCCAAAATCCCTTTTGCCAGTTTGATTCCCTGCCTCTATATCTTGCGACCAATTATTTAATCATATCCTATCCCATCAGCATCATACATCCTGGTCTTCCCAATAAATTTAACTGCACAAGCCAGGTAAATGCTACGGCTACAATAGCATGTCATTGTCTAGGAATCTCGCGATGAGGATTTTAACACCTGACCCATCAAAGTCTAGTAAGCACAATTCAGGCGTGCGTTGGAACATACTTCACTTGCCTGAGTGAGTGCAGCCCCAACAGCATTCTAGAAACGTGCAGCCATCCAAAACAAAGCAGTCCACTGGATTATAAGCCCACCAAGAAACATTCAACCCTGCAGAAGCGACATACTTGCAGCAGGGTGTCCAATCTAGAAAATGGGCTGGAGGGTCGGACCAAGGCTCCTTCGACAGCACCTTCCAAACACGTGACAGCTAAAATCTAGAAAGAGAATGTCAGCAGAAACATGGGAACACCATCGGATAGAAGTTTCATTCACAGACACCCAGAACATTGCCTTGCAAATTTGTCGCCTCTTCAATTTTGCAAGATCAAATCCTGGCACTCACTTAGATTGGAACGAATCGAAAGTGGTTTGTTTTTATGTTGATACTTAAACAAAGCAATCATGTTTTTGAAAATATATCATTCCATTGAAATCTTCACAAGCACCAACCTCCCCGAACAGGCGCCGGAATGTGGCGACTAGGGTCTTTTCACAGTAACTTCATTTGAAGCCTACTTGAGACAATAAGCAATTTTCATTTCATTTCATTTCACAATGTTTCCGCCCTTCTCACTCAGCAGGTTTGGCTATATTTGTGAAAAGGATAAAAAACGAAACAACAATATTCACATTTCAGATGTCTCACTCCACCTTACAAAGCTCAGAGGGGTAAACATTACTGCTCCTCACGCAGCCAGTGCCAGACCACTGAAACATGTCAGCGTTGGGCAGCACGGTAGCATTGTGGATAGCACAATTGCTTCACAGCTCCAGGGTCCCAGGTTCGATTCTGGCATGGGTCACTGTCTGTGCGAAGTCTGCACATCCTCCCCGTGTGGGCGTGGGTTTCATCCGGGTGCTCTGGTTTCCTCCCACAGTCCAAAGATGTGCAGGTTAGGTGGATTGGCCGTGATAAATTGCCCTTAGTGTCCAAAATTGCCCTTAGTGTTGGGTGGGGTTGCTGGGTTATGGGGATGGGGTGGTGTTGCTGACCTTAGGTGGGGTGCTCTTTCCAAGAGCCGGTGCAGACTCGATGGGCCGAATGGCCTCCTTCTGCACTGTAAATTCTATGAATTCTATGTCCAGTGTTTACTCTTTCGATTCCAGATTCTCAACACACTGTTTGTATCTCGTGTAAACTGCAAGCCGATTGTCCCCCAAACCTAGAAGGGGTTATTGGGTTACGGGGATAGGGTGGAACTGAGGGCTTAAGTGGGTCGGTGCAGACTCGATGGGCTGAATGGCTTCCTTCTGCACTGTATGTTCTATGTTCTAAACTCGTTCTGTGTTCACAGTCCTAACACCATACAAACAGACATGGCTTTGTGTACATATATGCATATGAACGTGGCATAATTGCGATCTTAATCTGTGGACTTTGTGCACTTAGCACTGTGCAGTGCGGTTCTGCATGCAGTCACTTCTATTGCACCTGAATTAGCACTTATATTAACATATGAAAATGTTGTAAATGAAGCTGTTCGCAGAAACCAGTAATTGAGCTACTTTTCTGGAATGAAGTCTTTACCCCCTTCTTCCCAAAAAAGCCAAGTGTTTTTGAGAATGAACACAAAGTGAACAATGTAATGAATGACCCGACTATTCCAGACTAACATCGTGGATCAAATCAACGCAATTCTAATTCACATTCTGAACACATTTCGAAAAAAATGTACTATTGTTTTTGTTTTTCTTCTTCACACATGTTTCAAGACACAATAATCCTTCGTGTGAAAGTGATTCATGAGATCAGCTTGTTCATTGGACTGTGAGGAATACTCCTATTCACGTTCCCTCGATGATGTTCCCTTCAAGATTCTCGGGGTTATAAATAAATGCTTCTCTCAATACTCCTTTGTACTCACTAAGTAGGAATTAAGCAGAACAGACATTCATCTTTCCGACAAGAAATGAGATATCCGATAATTTATCAGATAGATCTGATTTTCTACCCGTCTCTTGCAGCAATAGGTATCCCTGGTAAGTTAGTGTACCAACACTCTGAAATTAAAATATTATTGTGTGGGTGCTCAATTTATAAGTTCCCTGCATAATGTTCTCATATGATCTTCGCATGATCTCTTGTTCAAAATAACAACGTTTCTTCAGTTTAAAATAACATTTTAAAATAATTATATATTTTTAGTGTTTCAACAGAAATTATCCTTCAAGAGTTATACATCAGTCATAAATTGGAATCTTTTGAATGTCATGATGTTGCAACCTTTTTTATAAGTGTAATGTGGAATTGCAAATAAAGGTGGACATTTAAAATTATTGTCTATTTACACGTGGTGTCCACGCACATTTTTTAAACTACCAAATATCATTGCAGCTTCTATACTGTTTGTCGTAGGTTTAAGTGCGATGGAAATCCTGCCGACCTATTTTCATAGTGTGCGGCTGACATGGTGATTTTTATTCTACCCTCTTCTCATGCATAGTTTAGCACAGAGACTGCAAGACGAAACTATACCACACTTTCATAGTTCAAAAATCCACATCATTCCTCATTGTTCTCAAACAGTTGCATTTTTTTTGGAGAAATTAGATAACGATTGGTGTACACGAACTTCAAGCTCGATGAATATATTGTTTTGCTGCTGACTTGTTATTTATGGAAAGTTCACTGGTAGATCTGACAATGTGCTATCCTGATAAATGCTCAAGGTCTAGCCTCGAGCCCTTTTTATACCTCTCCCCAATTCCATTGTCACAAAAATTGGAAATCAAAAGTTGTGCGTTCCATGTGCATAGACAATACTCAAAAAGCGCAGCTGAAATCCAGATGTTTAGATCTGCACACACTGAGATTGTACACAGGAAAATCCGTGTATTTAGACAAACAAACACTTCAGAAATACCGCCGAAACTTTTCTTTTTTAACCAAAACATTTTATTTCCTATCAAAACTACAAATCTTATTGTATTTAATTGATGTTAAGGCTTTATTTCCTGCATTTGTCCCAGGTTTTCCTGACAATTATTAAATTATTCTTTAAATTAAGAGTCAAATTTACTTGGGAACTCCAAAAGCGACTTTTTAATGTTAGCTTTATTAGTCACACATTTTACAAAATGTTTTACGGTAGTGTTCTGCTTCATCTTACTTCCAGTTAATTTGGTGGCGATTGTGATCCTATTCAGAGGAAAGTGTGGCCTTTCCAAATGTGTCACTGGTTACCTGATGGCCATGGCATTGGCGGACCTGTCTGTGCTCATCATTGATGTGGTACTTCACCGGATTAATAGCATGTATTTACCCATGAATTTCCTGTCTCAGACTCCCGTTTGTACTGTAAACCTTGTTGCGTATATTGTAGGTTTAGACTGTTCTGTCTGGTTTACTGTTGGCTTCACTTTCGATCGTTTTGTCGCAATCTGCTGTCAAAAGCTGCGATCAAAGTATTGCACTGAAAAAAACACGTCAGTGATTATAGCCACGGTGTTTGTGGTCAGCTGTTTGAGGAGCATTCCCTATTACTATATCATTGAACCTGCCTTTGTAATTGACAGCATGCCATGGCATTGTGCTGTTACTCTTGACTACATCACCTCCCCCTGGTGGAAGGCATTCGAGTGGATTGACAACATCATAACCCCCCTAGTACCAATCCTTTCAATTGTGTTGTTTAATTGTCTGACAATCCGTTACATTATAAAGGCAAACAGAGTTCGAAAGGGACTAAGGACGGGCTCTGAGCATCAGAATGATGAAGAGATGAAGAACAGGAAGAAATCTATGGTTTTACTTTTCACGATTTCTGCGAATTTTATTGTATTGTGGATACCGCATCTTGTTCATTCGATGAACTGGCCAGTGATAAACTTCTTTTACATCGACAAATATTATAACACCTCGATATACGTTGTCCAGGAAGTTGGGTTCATGATGCAAGTTCTTAGCTCCTGTACAAACACATGTATCTATGGACTCACACAGAGAAAATTCAGAGAGGAGCTCAAGAATGGGGTGATATTTATTTTTACCCTGAATAGGAAACTGTGTTAACGAAAAGTAACTGACGCCGAGCTGGAGCGGAAGAGGTGACCAACATTATCCCAAAACATGTTTGGGCAGTTTATTGACAAATATATTAATTTCCACAACAAGATCGTTTTGATTAATTACTTGCAGGGTACAAAATATTGCAGATGGATTTTCAACTGGAAAAGTGAAGATCGTTCAAAAAGAATACATTTGTATAAAGTCAACCTTTCAGAATTTATTTTGCGACTACGTCGATTGAATAACAGCCAGCGAAAAGAACAAATATCATTTTATTATTTTTTTCTGAATGAGCGATACCTCTGAACATCATAAAAAAAAACATTTTTTGCAATTAACCTATGTGGACGCTTTAAAAATCATTCAGTACTGAAAGATTTTTATTTGTTTTCTTCATTTCAGCGATGATTGTCTATGTTATGTTACAATAGTCGCAGTTCACTGCGATTTCGGTTAGTTTACTTTGAACATGTTTTTCCTGTTTATGACTATACGTGAGCTAATCAAAGAGGTGAAAATCTTATCCCTAGAACGTAAAGCAAAAACATTCACGACTGGGTCAGTAAATATTTATTTCAATAACACAATCACACCTTTTAAAGGCAATGCAGTCGCGGAGAAAAATAAAGATCGTGGAATCACTGTTCGAGATCGTACTTTTTTAATATTTCAAGGTCTGGGGCAATATTTATTTCCTGATCCTATTTGCCATTGAATTGCCATTTAAGAGTCAACCACATTGCAGTGGAACTGGACTCGCATGTAGGTCACAGCAGATAAGGATGGCATATTCCCTTCACTCAAAGAGTTTAGTGAATCCAATGAGTGTTTTTATAATAATCGACATGGTCATAATTAAATGTTTAAATATGGATTTTAATTGAATTGAAATTGTACCATCTGCCGTGAGCGGATTCGAACCCAGATACCCAAATCATTACTTGGTCTGGTTACTCGTCCAGTGACAATATTACTATGGGTTTGCATCTCCATTACCATTTTGCTCTTTTGTTTCAACACAAACACCTGCTATTGCCTCATATTTCACAACAGGCCGTCAAATATGTGAAAGGCCGTTCTGACATTTGCCGTTAGTAGCTAGACGGTCAGTTGAAACGTCTCTTCTCAGCTCTGCAGTCCGGAAACAAAATGCCCAAGCTATCTTCCTCCAAAGAACGATTAATCGATGTATAGCTGCCCTCACAAGGCTCCAACATTATATATCGCGGCACAAAATCATAGAATCCCACAGTGCAGAAGGAAGCCTTTCTGCCAAGACTCACTCAATTGCCCTATCCACCTAATCCCACCTAATGTACACATCTTTGTACAGTGAAGGGGACTTTGGCTGAAATCTTTGGACTGTTGGAGGAAACCTAACCACCCGAAGGAAACCCTTGCAAACACAGAGAGAAGTGCATACTCCAGACAAACAGTCGCCGGATTTGACCCCGGGTCCCTGGAACTGTGAGGCAGCAGTGCTAACCACTGTGCCACTCTGCCGCCCCATGTTGCCATGATATTTGTAGAGGTGTCTGGCAGGTTGCGCCAGTACCAATTATAATGTATAGATACATGTTCTACCTTTACGCTAATGCCGCAAATCTCTGATTTTCCAACATCCGTAAAATCCTCATGTTGGCCCACATCTCTTCAGTTTGGTTGAAGGATGCCTGTATTTCATTGCGGAGATTTGCTGATTCTTGCGTCCCATTCGCTACTAAGGTACATGATTATGATAATAGATCAGCTGTTGGGTCTAATTTTCTTTTGACTACGAGTTAGTATGGACACAGCAAGTCAATCACGTCCTTCTGTGTCCTAATGCGTGTATGATTCTCTGGCTCAAAAAAATCTATTTTGAATATCATTATTGAATTTACCAACTGTATCTATCAAATAGTGAATTAACCGAATCACATTAATCACATCATCACACTCTCTGCCTTTTTTGTCATGTGATTCTGCGAGATTTTCTCAATCACTTTAAGTACGTGTCTTCTGCTTGTCGGCCCTTTGGCCAATGCATCTCTCCCAATGACCTCTGTCGAGCCCAGTGCTGATTTAAAGCCGATACTGAGCCTGCCCTCATCAATGTGGATACAATCGACGGAGTCGCCAAATTATGTAAGTGAATGAATTTCCTTATCCCTTGAACCATTTTCATAAAGGATTTTCAGAACCATATGTTAGCACCTTCACGTCTTTATTAAAGAAATTAATCCTAGAATGTAGCATTTTGGCGGAAACAGCTTTTGTAACGTTGGGTGATATATCTCTGAGCGCATCTACCCGAATAATTACAGCGAAGGGATGAATTTGGCTCTGCACACTAATTATTCCTCTTCCCCATGGTCCTCTTGAAACAGATAAACTAGTCTATTTTCGAGAAAGAAAGTCAAATTTGAATTTCAACTCTGTCAAACTCATCTCTTACAACTGGGTAAATTGGAAACACAGGGATAGCGTGCGGAAACTTCCATTCGGGTAGATGATTGGCCATGATTCAGATTAATGGCGGAACAAGCTCGTGGGCCGAATGGCCTCCTCATTCTCCTCTTTGGCAACATGCGCAGATTTGCACACGTAGCGTCTTCCAACGACTGTTTTGTTTTCGATCTGCTCAGCCGCATTTACTGATCTGTACAGATATAGTCCGAGGCACGTTTGTTTCTTCACTTCATTTAGAAAATACCCTTTAAATTTGTGTGCTTCTCCTTCGTCACCAAAATGTTGCAGTATGCACTTCATATAATCATGGAATTTACAGTGCAGAAGAAGGCCATTCAGTCCATCGGGTGTGCACCGGCCATTGATAAGAGCACCCTACTTAAGGCCACAGCTGCACCCTATCCCCGTAACCAGTAACCCTACGTAACCTTTTTTGGACACTGAGGGCAATGTATCACGGTCAATCAACCTAACCTGCACATCTTTGGACTGTGGGCCGAAACGGGAGCACCCGGAGGAAACCCACGCACACACGGGGAGGACGTGCAAACTCCACACAGACAGTGACCCAAGCCAGGAATCAAACCTGGGACCCAGGAGCTGTGAAGCAACAGTGCTAACCACTGTGCTGCCGTGCTGCCCTACATTGCATTAGCTCCGCCAGCCAACTGTTCATGTCACCAACTTGTCAATATGCACTCGATCTCTCTCACTGTTCCCTTCACAGTTCATCATACTTCCAAGTTTCTTTTTCATTGGCAAATCTTTAATTTGTGTCGTGTCCAACAGGGTGTAGTTCATTCGTAATCAATGAATAAGTGCCCATTTAGGAATTGTTGTGAACACTATCCACATTCTAAAGTAACTCCCTTTCACGAATACGATCTGCTTGTAGCACTCAGAAGCTTCATATGTCAGGCCACCTTCAATTGCAAGATCTTCATCTTTATTGGTAAGACATGCGTCAGTTACGCCCATGAAACAGAAACATCCAAACACACGAATTTGCAGCACGTGGAAGCCACTCGGCATTTTCATTCTGCTCCGCCACTGAATAGCATCATTTCTGATCGATTCAAACCTCAATCGCAGATTCCTGACTGACCCTGTTAAACTTTCACCCCCTTGTTAAACATGAAAAGAGCACGGAGAGAGAGCGCGAGCCTTCAGTAAAGAGCGCGGCGAGAGAGGGGCCAGTCTTCAGTAAGGAGCGCGGAGAGAGAGGGCGAGACGTCAGTAAAGAGCGCTGAGAGTGAGAGGGCGAGACTTCAATAAAAAGCACGGAGAGAGAGAGCAAATAACAAAGAAATGTACAGCACAGGAACAGGCCCTTCGGCCCTCCAAGCCCGTGCCGACCATGCTGCCCGACGAAACTACAATCTTCTACACTTCCTGGGTCCGTATCCCACTATTCCCATCCTATTCATATATTTGTCAAGATGCCTCTTAAATGTCACTATCGCCCCTGCTTCCACCACCTCCTCCGGTAGCGCGTTCCAGGCACCCACTACCCTCTGCGTAAAAAACTTGCCTCGTACATCTACTCTAAACCTTGCCCCTCTCACCTTAAACCTATGCCCCCTAGTAATTGACCCCTCTACCCTGGGGAAAAGCCTCTGACTATCCACTCTGTCTATGCCCCTCATAATTTTGTATACCTCTATCAGGTCTCCCCTCAACCTCCTTCGTTTGGGCGCGACTTCAATAAAGAGCGCGGAGAGAGAGAGGGCGAGACTTCAGTCAAGACCATGGAGAGAGAGAGGGCGAGACTTCAGTAAAGAGCGCGGAGAGAGAGAGGGAGAGACTTCGAAAAAGAGCGCGGAAAGAGAGAGAGGGCGAGACTTCAATAAAGAGAGCTGAGAGAGAGAGGGCGAGACTTCAATAAACAGCGCGCGAGAGAGGGCGAAACTTCAATGAAGAGCGGGGAGAGAGGGCGAGACTTCAATAAAGAGCGTGGAGAAAGAGGGCTAGACTTCAATAAAGAGCGCGGAGAGAGAGGGTGAGACTTCAATAAAGAGCGCGGAGAGAGTGAGGGCGAGACTTCACTAAAGAGCGCGGAGAGCGAGAGAGGGTCAGACGTCAGTAAAGAGCGTGGAGAGAGAGAGAGGGCGAGACTTCAATATCGGGTAAGACAGCTGTTTGTCTGTTTCAAAACTGAAAAAAACAGTTAAGTGACGTCACAGGAGACTGTGACCTGATTGGCTGAAAGGCAGACTGGGCTAAATTTGAATATCTGTGGTGTTACTGATTTAGATACTAGTTTTGATTTGACTTAGATTACTATTTTCAAGTTGATTTAAATTACTAGTTTTTACATTTTTAATTTGACTTTAATACTATTTTGGGTTGATTTAAATTACTATTTTTAATTTGATTTAAATAACTTTTAAAATTTCTGTGAAATAACTATTTTTAATTCGTTGTCAGATCAAGAGGGATAAATACACAGTTATATAAAAAAAATCTAATGAAATAGTATACGGGGATTGGATTTAATCTGACGGGAAAACATCTTTTCAAAGTTTAATTTCAAAGGTTTAATTTAAAGGAATAATTCCGGCAGGACAGTTCCAAGGAGTGGCCTTCTCCTCTTGCTCCATATGGCAGGCTGGGGACAGTTCCAGTCCCCAGGGGTCAGCATGTGCGCAGGAAGTGTCTCCAGTTACAGCTCCTGGAAGCTCGAGTTTCAGAGCTGGAGCGGCGGCTGGAGATAGAAAACATAGAAAATACAGCACAGAACAGGCCCTTCGGCCCACGATGTTGTGCCGAACCTTTGTCCTAGATTAATCATAGATTATCATTGAATTTACAGTGCAGAAGGAGGCCATTCGGCCCTTTGAGTCTGCACCAGCTCTTGGAAAGAGCACCCTACCCAAACTCAACACCTCCACCCAACACCAAGGGCAATTTGGACATTAAGGGCAATTTATCATTGGCCAATTCACCTAACCCGCACATCTTTGGACTGTGGGAGGAAACCGGAGCACCCGGAGGAAACCCCCGCAGACACGGGGAGGACGTGCAGACTCCGCACAGACAATGACCCAAGCCGGAATCGAACCTGGGACCATGGATCTGTGAAGCAATTGTGCTATCCACAATGCTACCGTGCTGCCCTTAAGAACAAATAAATCTACACCATATAATTTTCCCGTAATCCATGTACCTATCCAACAGCTGCTTGAAGGTCCCTAATGTTTCCGACTCAACTACTTCCACAGGCCGTGCATCCCATGCCCCCACTACTCTCTGGGTAAAGAACCTACCTCTGATATCCCTCCTATATCTTCCACCTTTCACCTTAAATTTATGTCCCCTTGTAATGGTGTGTTCCACCTGGGGAAAAAGTCTCTGACTGTCTACTCTATCTATTCCCCTGATCATCTTATAAACCTCTATCAAGTCGCCCCTCATCCTTCTCCGCTCTAATGAGAAAAGGCCTAGCACCCTCAACCTTTCCTCGTAAGACCTACTCTCCATTTCAGGCAACATCCTGGTAAATCTTCTTTGCACCTTTTCCAGAGCTTCCATATCCTTCCTAAAATGAGGCGACCAGAACTGTGGAGAGTTCGCGAGTTGGAGAGTATCGTGGACAGCACGTATAGAGAGGTGGTCACACCGCAGGCACAGACTCTGCAGGCAGGACGGGAATGCGTGACCACCAGGCAGAGCAAGAGAGCGAGGCAGGTAGTGCAGGAATCTCCTGTGGCCATTCCCCTGCAGAATAGATACACCGTTTTGGATACTGTTGAGGGGAATGGCCTCACAGGGGAAAACAGCAACAGCCAAACCTGTGCCACCACGGTTGGTTCTGCTGGAGTGGGGAGCAGTAATAAGTGTGACAGTGCAATAGTTATAGGGGATTCAATTGTAAGGGGGGTAGACAGGCGTTTCTGTGACCGCAAACAAAACTCCAAGATGGTGTGTTGCCTCCCTGGTGCTGGGGTCAAGGATGTCTCGGAGCAGGTACAGGACATTCTGGAGGGGGATGGTGAACAGCCAGTGGTCGTGGTACACATCGGTACAAACAGCATAAGTAAAAAAAAGGGATGAGGACCCAAAAGCAGAATACAGGGAGCTAGGAAGTTAAGAAAACGGAGCACGGTGGTAGTGATCTCAGGATTACTACCGGTGCCATGTGCCAGAATAGAAATGGCAGGGTATATAGGATGAATACGTGGCTGAAGGCATGGTGTCAGGGGGAGGGTATCAGATTCCTGGGGCATTGGGACCGGTTCTGGGGGAGGTGGGTACAGTACAAACTGGACGGGTTAAACCTGGGCAGGACTGGAACTGATGTCCTGGGGGGGGGGGGGGGGGGCGCTATTTGCTCGAGCGGTTGGGGAGGGTTTAAACTAAAATGCCAGGGGGTGGGAACATACGAAAGGAGTCAGAGAAAGAGGGAGCAAGGAGAAAAGCAAAAGGTAGAAAAGTGAATAAGAAAAGTGATAGCTGGAGAAACCAAGGACAAAATTCAAACAGGGCAGGAGAGAAAATTATTGGGTTCAAGACAAGCATTGTGAAAAAGACAAACTTAAAGGTTCTGTGCCTTAATGCACGGAGCATTTGCAATAAATTGGGTATGATATAATTGGCATTACGGAGACATGGCTGCAGGGTGAACAGGGCTGGGAACTGAATATCCCAGCGTTCTCAGTATTTAGGAAGGACAGGCATAAAAGAAAAAATGGTGGCGTGGCACTACTGGTTAAAGATGAAATTAACAAAATAGTGAGAAAGGATATTAGCTCTGACAGTGTGGAATCTGTGGGTAGAGTTGTGGAATACCAAGGGACAAAAACATTAGTGGGTGTCATATTAGTTCCTCAACCTGCACTGGTGAGGTTGGGAATAGCATTAACAAAAAATTATTGATGCATATGATCATGGGTGATTTTAATCTTCACACAGATTGGGAAAATCAAGTTAGTTAGACACAATGATGTAGAGGAGGAATTCCTGGAGTGTATACAGGATGGTTTTCTTGACCAATATGTGGAGGAAGCAACTAGAGAGAAGGCCATTGTAGACTGGGTACTGTGTAATGAGAAGGGAATTATTGCCAATCTGGCTGTACGAGACCACTTAGGGATGAGAGACCATAACATGTGAGAATGTTTTAATCAAGATGGAGAGTGAAGTAGTTGATTTGGTGACTATGGTGCTGAATCTTAATGAAGGGAACTATGAGGATATGAGGCGCGAGTTGATATTGATAGATTGTGGAGAGTTACTTAAAGGGACGACAGTGGATAGAAACTGGCAAACATTCAAAGAACGCATGGAGCAACTACAGCAACTGTTCATTCCTGCCTGGCACAAAAGAAAAGGGGCTAAGAGAGCCAATCCATGGCTTACAAAGGAAATTAGAAATAGTATCCGATCCAAAGAAGGAGCATACAGATTGGCCACGATAAATAATAGGTCTGAGGATTGTGGGCAGTTTAGAATTCAGCTAAGAAGGACGAAGGGATTGATTAAGAAGGGGAAGTACAGTACGAAAGGAAGCTTGCAGGGAACATCACGACTGACACTAAGCGTTTCTACAGATTTGTGAAGAGAAAGCGATTGGTAAAGAGAAATGTAGGCCCACTGCAGACAGAAACAGGGGAATGCATAATAAGGGACAAAGAAATGGCTAAGCAATTAAATACATACTTTGGTTCTGTCTTCACAAATAAGGACACAAATCAGATCCCAGAAATGTTGGAGAATGAAAGGTTTAGTGAGAGGGAAGAACTGAGGGAGATCAGCATTAGTAGATAAATGGTGCTGGGAAAACTGATGGGATTGAAGGCGGATAAACCCCAGGGCCTGAGAATCTGCATCCCAGAGTGCTTAAGGAGATGGCTCTGCAAATAATGGATGCATTGGTTGCTATCTTCGGTATTCTACAGACTCTGGAACCTGCAGATTGGAGGGACATCACTCCGATATTCAAAAAAGGGAGGTCGAGAGAAAGCAGGGAATTATAGACCAGTAAGCCTAACATCGGTAGTGGGGAAAATGCTCGATTCCTTTATCAAGGGCTTTGTAGCGGAAGATTTAGAAAGCACCAGCAGGATCAGTCAGAGTCAGCATGGATTTATGAATGGAAAATCATGCTTGACAAATCTGTTGGGTATTAATTGAAGAGGTAAGCAGTACAGTCGACAACGGTGCGCCAGTTACAGCGGTATATTTGGACTTTCAGAAGGCGTTTGACAAAGTCCTGCATTAGAGATTATTGTGCAAAATTAAAGCACCTGGGATTGTGGGAAATGTATTGAGGTGGATAGAAAACTGGTTGACAGAGGGGAAACAAAGAGTAGGGATGAATGGGTCCTTTTGAAATTGTCAGGTAGTAACCAGTGGGGTACCACAAGGATTGCAGCTGGGGCCCCAACTATTCACAATATATATTAATGATTTAACATAGACATAGAACATACAGTGCAGAAGCAGGCCATTTGTTCCATCGAATCTGCACCGACCCAGTTAAGCCCTCACATCCACCCTATCCCCGTAACCCAGTGACCCCTCCTAAACCCTTTTCGGTCACTAAGGGCAAGTTAGCATGGCCAATCCACCTAACCTGCACATCTTTGGACTGTAGGAGGAAACCGCAGTACCCGGAGGAAACCCACGCACACAGGAGGAGAACGTGCAGATACCGGACAGACAGTGACCCAGCAGGGAATATAACCTGGGACCCTGGCACTGTGAAGCCACAGTGCTATCCAATTGTGCGACCGTTTTCCCCATTATTGGATAACGGAACAAAAATGAAACATCTCAAAGTTTGCAGATGATACCAAATTAGGTGGGAGGGTGAATTGTGACGAGGATGCAGGGATCCTACAGCAAGGTCTGGACAGGTTGGACGAGTGGGCAAACCAATGGCAGATGCAGTATAATTTGGATAAATGTGAGGTTATTCATTTTGGAAGCAAAAACAGGAAGGTAGATTACTACCTGAATGGTTGTAAATTGGGAGAGGGGAGTATGCAGCGGGATCTGGGTGTCCTTGGCTACCATTCGCTGAAGGTAAGCATACAGGTGCAGCAGGCGGCAATGAAGGCTAATGGTATGTTGCCCTTCATTGCAAGAGGTTTCGAGTATACAAGCAGGGATATGTTGATGTAATTGTACAGTGCATTGGTGAGGCCACACTTGGAGTATTGTGTGCAGTTTTGGTCTCCTTCTCTGAGGAAGGATGTTCTTCGTCTCGAGGGAGCGCAGCACAGATTTACCAGGTTGATTCCAAGGATGGCCGGACTGTCATATGAGGAGCGATTGATTAGGTTGGGACTGTTTTCGCTGGAGTTCAGAAGAATGAGGGGGGAATCTCATAGCGATTTATAAAATTCTAACAGGACTAGACAGGGTAGATGCAGGGAAGATGTTACCAATGGTAGGTGTGTCCAGAACCAGGGGTCACTGCCTGAGGATTCAGGGTAAACCATTTGGAACAGAGACAAGGAGACATTTCTTCACACAAAGAGTGGTGAGCCTGTGGAATTCATTACTACAGGAAGTAGTTGACGCTAAAACCTTGAATATATTCAAGAGGGTATAGCACTTGGGGAGATGGGATCAAAGGTTATGGGGAGAAAGTAGGAGTTCGATGATCAGCCATTAACATAGAACATAGAACATACAGTGCAGAAGGAGGCCATCCGGCCCATCGAGTCTGCACCGACCCACTTAAACCCTCACTTCCACCCTATCCCCAGAACCCAATAGCCCCTTCTAACCTTTTTGGACACTAAGGGCAATTTACCATGGCCAATCCACCTAACCTGCACGTCTTTGGACTGTGGGAGGAAACCGGAGCACCCGGAGGAAACCCACGCAGACACGGGGATTGTCGAGATGAATGGCGAAGCAGGCTCGAAGGGCCAAAAGGCCTCCTCCTGCTCCTATCTTCTATGTATCTATCTATGTATGAATCTATCCAGCACTGCCTTAAAATTATTCAACAACTATTTTTCCACTGCCTGTTGAGGAGGAGAGTTCCAGAGACTAACGATCCTATAAGATAAGTATGTTTATAAGGTCTCCTAATCTCCGCCTCAAATGAGTGACATTCCACATACCGGAACTCCCCATTGGACTGATAATCTGGCATCGGGGCAAAAATTGGGCCGACGCCGGACGCCGTCTTGAATGTCATGCCTCGGCCCCCACTGATGGTATTACCAAGTTCTCTTCCGCGGACCAGCGGGAACATGGATACAAATGCAAATGTGTCGCAATGAACCATTTGCATCTATTTAGCCGGCCAGGTGCCTTACCATCCTCCCTCCCGTGAGTCTCCTGTCCTTGCGGCCGGGAATTGCAGGATTACATGAGCGAGGTTGACTGCGTGGGTCAATCCCCCCGCCCCGCAAATCAGCCCTGACCACCCACGCCCCCCTCCACGTGAACACCCTCCCACACCCTAAACTGAGGTTTGCCTAGATGACCGGCTATCACCAAGTACGCGGTTTAACCGGCCAACACCGCCCCAGCGACTGGTGAAATGGGAGACACCCCACTTCCTGCCCTTCATTAGGAACATCACAAATGAATCCCTATGTGAGTGGCACGGTGATTAGCACTGCTGCCTTAGAGCGCCGAAGTCCCAGGTTCCATCCCAGTTCTGGGTCACTGTCCTTGTGGAATTTGTACATTCACCCCGTGATGCGTGAGTTTCATCTCCACAACCCAAAGATGTGAAGGGTAGGTGGATTGGCCCCGCTAAATTCCCCCTTATTTGGAAAAAATGAATTGGGTACTCTAAATTAAAAAAACAAGCAGGGACCCCTATAATAGCCAGTCGTCAACTGGAACCCATGTAATAGTGGGATGCTCACAGAGGCCCCTCTGGTAGAGGTCCCCCAGGGATTCCCTACCTAAAGGAACCTCCCACACACAATCGTTCACAGGCAGACCCCCCCCCCAGCCCCCGCCCCCCACACACACATAGCTTACCCCTCCACTCAAAGAGAGGAAAGTGCAGTGAAATCTCAGGTTGGGATGTTTTGAATGCACTGTGTACACTTTAAACACGTTGATGTGGACAGCCCGGTAGCACAGTGGTTTGCATGGTTGATTCACAGTGCCAGGGTACCAGGTTCGATTCACAGCTTGGGTGACTGTCAGTGCAGAGTCTGCACATTCTCGTTGAGCCTGCGTGTTTTTCCTCCAGGCGCTCCGGTTTCCTCCCACTGTCTAAAGATGTGCAGGCTAGGTGGATTGACCAGGCTAATATTGCCCTTTGTGTTCACAAAGGTTAGATTCGTTTACGGGGATAGGGTGAGGTGCTCTTTCCAAAGGGCCGGTGCGGACCTGATGGCCTCCTCTGCATTGTAAATTCTATGATTCTATGAATTATTAGAAGCATAGGGGTTTCACCACTGAGGCCACTGAAGTTTAAGGCGATATGAATGTATCAAAGCATTTCACGAGTTGTCAATCACAATCCACTCATCTAAAGCCATGAATGGATTGCATACATTGGATCTGTGGGAGACAGAAGCAGACGCAGCTGCTCTGCTTCGAGGAATGGACTCGTGAAGCTGGAACGTAAGTATTGAAGATCTAATTCTTCCCACAGGCCCTGCCTGGGCTGCTCTCCAGCTTACAGACAAAGAACAAACAAAGAACAAAGAAATTTACAGCACAGGAACAGGCCCTTCGGCCCTCCAAGCCCGTACCGACCATGCTGCCCGACTAAACTATAATCTTCTACACTTCCTGGGTCCGTATCCTTCTATTCCCATCGTATTCATGTATTTGTTAAGATGCCCCTTAAATGTCACTATCGTCCTTACTTCCACCACCTCCTCCGGTAGCGAGTTCCAGGCACCCACTACCCACTGCGTAAAAAACTTGCCTCGTACATCTACTCTAAACCTTGCCCCTCTCACCTTAAACCTATGCCCCCTGGTAATTGACCCCTCTACCCTGGGGTAAAGCCTCTGACTATCCACTCTGTCTATGCCCCTCATAATTTTGTATACCTCTATCAGGTCTCCCCTCAACCTCCTTTGTTCCAGTGAGAACAAACCGAGTTTATTCAACCGCTCCTCATAGCTAATACCCTCCATACCAGGCAACATTCTGGTAAATCTCTTCTGCACCCTCTCTAAAGCCTCCACATCCTTCTGGTAGTGTGGCGACCAGAATTGAACACTATACTCCAAGTGTGTCCTAACTAAGGTTCTACACAGCTGCAACATGACTTGCCAATTCTAATACTCAATGCCCCGACCAATGAAGGCAAGCATGCCGTATGCCTTCTTGCTTACCTTCTCCACCTGTGTTGCCCCTTTCAATGACCTGTGGACCTGTACTCCTAGATCTCTTTGACTTTCAATACTCTTGAGGGTTCTACCATTCACTGTACATTCCCTACCTGCATTGGACTTTCCAAAATGCATTACCTCACATTTGTCCGGATTAAACTCCATCTGCCATCTCTCCGCCCAAGTCTCCAAACAATCTAAATCCTGCTGTATCCTCCGACAGTCCTCATCGCTATCCGCAATTCCACCAGCCTTTGTGTCGTCTGCAAACTTACTAATCAGACCAGTTACATTTTCCTCCAAATCATTTATATATACTACAAAGAGCAAAGGTCCCAGCACTGATCCCTGTGGAACACCACTGGTCACAGCCCTCCAATTAGAAAAGCATCCTTCCATTGCTACTCTCTGCCTTCTATGGCCTAGCCAGTTCTGTATCCACCTTGCCAGCTCACCCCCAGATCCCGTGTGACTTCACCTTTTGTACTATTCTACCATGAGGGACCTTGTCAAAGGCTTACTGAAGTCCATATAGACAACATCCACTGCCCTACCTGCATCAATCATCTTAGTGACCTCCTCGAAAAACTCTATCAAGTTAGTGAGACACGACCTTCCCTTCACAAAACCGTGCTGCCTCTCACTAATACGTCCATTTGCTTCCAAATGCGAGTAGATCCTGTCTCGAAGAATTCTCTCCAGTAATTTCCCTACCACTGAAGTAAGGCTCACCGGCCTGTATTTCCCGGGATTATTCTTGCTACCCTTCTTAAACAGAGGAACAACATTGGCTATTCTCCAGTCCTCCGGGACATCCCCTGAAGACAGCGAGGATCCAAAGATTTCTGTGAAGGCCTCAGCAATTTCCTGTCCAGCCTACTTCAGTATTCTGGGGTAGATCCCATCAGGCCCTGGGAACTTATCTACCTTAATATTTTTTAAGACACCCAACACCTCGTCTTTTTGGATCTCAATGTGACCCAGGCTATCTACACACCCTTCTCCAGACTCAACATCTACCAATTTCTTCTCTTTGGTGAATACTGATGCAAAGTATTCATTTAGTACCTCGCCCATTTCCTCTGGCTCCACACATAGATTCCCTTGCCTATCCTTCAGTGGGCCAACCCTTTCTCTGGCTACCCTCTTGCTTTTTATGTACGTGTAAAAAGCCTTGGGATTTTCCTTAACCCTATTTGCCAATGACTTTTCGTGACCCCTTCTAGCCCTCCTGACTCCTTGCTTAAGTTCCTTCCTACTTTCCTTATATTCCACGCAGGCTTCGTCTGTTCCCAGCCTTTTAGTCCTGACAAATGCCTCCTTTTTCTTTTTGACGAAGCCTACAATATCTCTCGTCAACCAAGGTTCCCGAAAATTGCCGTATTTATCCTTGTTCCTCACAGGAACATGCCGGTCCTGAATTCCTTTCAACTGCCACTTGAAAGCCTCCCACATGTCAGATGTTGGTTTGCCCTCAAACATCCGCCCCAAATCTATGTTCTTCAGTTCCCGCCTAATATTGTTATAATTAGCCTTCCCCCAATTTAGCACATTCATCCTAGGACCACTCTTATCCTTGTCCACCAGTACTTTAAAACTGACTGAATTGTGGTCACTGTTACCGAAATGCTCCCCAACTGAAACTTCTACCACCTGGCCGGGCTCATTCCCCAATACCAGGTCCAGTACCGCCCCTTCCCTAGTTGGACTGTCTACATATTGTTTTAAGAAGCCCACCTGGATGCTCCTGACAAACTCCGCCCCATCTAAGCCCCTGGCACTAAGTGAGTCCCAGTCAATATTGGGGAAGTTGAAGTCTCCCATCACCACAACCCTGTTGTTTTTACTCTTTTCCAAAATCTGTCTACCTATCTGCTCCTCTATCTTAGCTGGCTGTTGGGAGGCCTGGAGTAAACCCCCAACATTGTGACTGCACCATTCTTATTCCTGATCTCTACCCATATAGCCTCACTGCCCTCTGAGGTGTCCTCCCGCAGTACAGCTGTGCTATTCTCCCGAACCAGTAGCGCAACTCCGCCTCCCCTTTTACATCCCCCTCTATCCCGCCTGAAACATCTAAATCCTGGAACGTTTAGCTGCCAATCCTGCCCTTCCCTCAACCAGGTCTCTGTAATGGCAACAACCTCATAGTTCCAAGTACTAATCCAAGCTCTAAGTTCATCTGCCTTACCCGTAATACTTCTTGCATTAAAACTTATGCACTTCAGGCCACCAGACCCGCTGTGTTCAGCAACCTCTCCCTGTCTTCTCTGCCTCAGAGCCACACTGTCCCTATTCCCTAGTTCTCCCTCAATGCTCTCACCTTCTGACCTATTGCTCCCGTGCCTACCCCCCTGCCATACTAGTTTAAACCCTCCCGTGTGACACGAGCAAACCTCGCGGCCAGGATATTTATGCCTCTCCGGTTTAGATGCAACCCGTCCTGCTTATACAGGTCACACCTGCCCCGGAAGAGCTCCCTGTGGTCCAGATAACGGAAACCCTCCCTCCTACACCAGCTGTTTAACCACGTGTTTAGCTGCTCTATCTTCCTATCTCCAGCCTCACTGGCACGTGGCACAGGGAGTAATCCCGAGATGACACCCTCAAGGTCCTGTCTTTTAACTTTTAACCTGCCCCTTCCTGCCTATGTCGTTAGTACCAATATGTACAACGACCTCTGCCTGTTTGCCCTCCCCCTTCAGGATGCCCTCTACCCTTTCGGAGGCATCCTGGACCCTGCCACCAGGGAGGCAACATACCATCCTGGAGTCTCTTTCACGTCCACAGAAGCGCCTATCTATGCCCCTGACTATAGAGTCCCCTATTACTATTACTCTTCTGCGCTTTGACCCTCCCTTCTGAACATCAGCGCCAGCCGTGGTGCCACTGCTCTGGCTGCTGCTGTTTTCCCCTGATAGGCTATCCCCCCCGACAGTATCCAAAGGGGTATGTATACCTGTTCGAGAGGGGGACAACCACAGGGGATTCCTGCACTGACTGCCTGCCCTTTCTGGTGGTCACCCATTTCTCTGCCTGCACCTTGGGTGTGACCACATTGACATAACTGCGATCTATGACGCTTTCCGCCACCTGCATGCTCCTAAGTGCATCCAATTGCTGCTCCAACCGAACCATGCGGTCTGTGAGGAGCTCCAGTTCGGTGCACTTTCTGCAGATGAAGCCATCCGGGGCGCTGGAAGCCTCCCGGACCTGCCACATCTCACAGTTAGAGCACTGCACCCCTCTAACTGACACTGCGTCAATTAATTAAAGTTAAAATTTAATTTAAAAAAAAATATTTAATTTTTTTTTTCAAAGTTACTGTTAACTATCTGTTTCCTAGCACTAGATTTCTAATAGAAATGCGAAAGCTAAATATAGTACTCTAGTTCTGTGCTGTAAAGCTCTGTGATTTTACGACTTGCATTCCGGTGGGGGTGACTGTCCTTGACAAGAAAACATCATTGTCGTCGACAGGAATGAGGAAATTTGAGAAAAATGGAATCCAATAGAAATCAGAGGCTGGCAAGCCATAGGCTGCCATCATTGCTAAATCTATAGGAACATGTTTGTGTTTGTTGGAGGTCATTCAATTCAGTCACAGGGCATCGTTCCAAGCGCTCATCAGGGTTTCAAATTGGCCTAAATATCTTCAGTTGCACCATATTTGACATTACGTCCACCATACGTCCGGAAATGAGTAGGCGGAGCGGCTGTCCACGCTAATTGTAGTACGTAGTTCCATGAGTAACTTTCAAAACATGACTACGCCATGCCTGTATACGCCCGAGAAACATTCTGTGTTGTATTAATGGGCAATTGTTGTGCTGCGCACGATCCAAACCATGACATTTGCAACAAGAAATAATCCATCTAACCACCCTTGATATTCTTGAATCACGGTTGACATTTAACTGACGTGAGACATCATTTTGAGTGAGTTATTTGAGGAGGTATTATGGTGATAGTTCTATGGAGGGAAACTCACAATCTCGTCCCCCGCAGCTTTTCTGATATTTAAAAGATGCAACTTGAGAGGATCATTCGATATTGTTCACATGTCTGGCTGATTGTAGTTCCAACAGAAGGTCGGATCATCCAAAAGAAGTAAACCACTTAGTGACGCTCAATCCGTCACAGTATTTTTTTTTACTGGCTATATCACTAGCTCACCATGAATTAAATTTGTTCCCTTTACAATATGCCGCACGTGAATGTTACTTTGACATCCCCTCCAAAATATTGACCTCTATGATCTATAAAGCAAGGAAAGCAGATGCATACGAACACATAAATCTGCAAGTTCCATTCAGAGAACATCCTGACTTGGAACCAGATATTGCAGAGGTTATTATTATCTTAAATTGGAGCAACGGAAATGAGACGCTTACTTCTCGATCAGCAAATTAGTTAAAAGATGGAAGAAAGGAACGGGTGTGTTCAACATGCGCTGAGATTAGCTGATACGTTGACAGTAGGGCATGTTTAGGCACGGACTATCTCATTGCCCAAGTTGTTGTGAACGAAACTGATCGCTGTGGGACCAACAGCGCACACCCCCATCTCTGACGTTACAATGTCGGAAGATCATTGATGGGCAGCTGAGCATTGAGCAGTCGGGCATGTCAGCTTGAATTGAGTTGCCGGACAATTGGTTTCTCCGGCCCACCAGCCACGTGGTCTTCAGCGTCGAGCCCTCGCCCAGCAGCAGGATTCTCCGTTGTCAGAACCTGCCAATGGGAAACGCAATTCTACCAGTCGAACGCAGAATCCCACCGGAGGCGAATCCCTGGGTTTTGACACCTTCGGACAGGCTACATTTCCAATCTTTCAACGATAACGGTTCTTCCAAAAAACAAATCAAATGAATTAATATGTCTCTTATCATTGTGTAGGTTGTACACAGGGAATCTAGCTGGAAAATGTCATGGAACCCTGCAGAGAACGTGGTGTTCCATTTTTTTTAAACAATGTGTAGTTATCCAGCGTGATTACTATTTTGGCAATAATTTAAAACTTAAACCTCAGTGACCTCAACTAGTTAGAGACAGACACTCTCGTCTCAGAGAAAGGACACGTTTATGGTAAGTTTTAATGAAACAAAGTCTGACAGTCGAGCAAAGAGAAATAAAGGGAAACACATTAAAAACGCTGTGCTGCTAACTGTCGAACTTAGACAATAGTAAATAATAATGAAATAGTGAGATAAAAAAAAGTTTGAAAACATCAAACACTTAATTCTACAAATGAAAACGCAGGTTAGCAGTTCCCGATCTTGTAGTGGTCTGTCCAAGTCATTGAACCAAAGGGAAAAACATGTCTTGTCGAAGAACCACCTTTTTGGCCGAAAGGACGATCCGCAATTCAGAATGTAAACGGCATTATTTATTATACTAGAAATATAGATATTAGCATTCCTCTCGCGATTTTCGGATTGTCCTGCTTCCCTGCTGCCAGGGATGCTTTCGACTGCCAAAGATATGCAGGTGAGGTGGATTGGCCATGATAAAATAGGCTACTTCACGCACAGGCATGAGCAGATTAGGTGGGGTACGGGGATAGAGAAAGGGATTAGGTCTAGGTAGGGTCTTAGTTCAGAGAGTGGGTGCAGGTTCGCTGGGCCGAATGACTTCCTTCTGCACGAGATTGATTCTATGCTTCTGTGTACCTACCACCCTTTCCTGTGAGAACTAATTAATTTAAAATGGTACCAAAGGAGACTTAGCGAATTACGAGGACACAATTTGGATGTTGTACATATTAACCTGATGATGTGCTAGTGCTGTAGCGAGGGACTACTTGAGATGCTGGTGGTTGGCTGCCTAAACTGGACGCTTTTCCATAGAGTTTACCGATATAATAAAATATTGTTAGAGTGGTAGTGAGGCAGGAAAGTGTGAGCATTTTCCATCAATCTGCTCGCAGAGAGAGGATGCGGCTGAATACTAAAGTATATTTGGTTTGGCGCCTTGAATGAGTTTGTCCGTCTGTAACTGGTGGTAAAAGGCTCAGCATGCTTCCTCTTGTAGCTGCATAGGTATGTGGCTGGGTGAGGTTCCGTGTCAGTCTTGAGCTATGGACGTCAACGGCTGATGATTAGAGTCTGCAAAGAAGAACAGTTAGGAAACAGGAATGTTGCCTGCCCCTTCCCATCGCAAGCTTCAGTACTGTCCTGGACATGTTGAGGCACGGACGACCTCATTACCCAAGTTGTTGTGAATGAAACTGATCGCTGTGGGAGCAACTGCGCACATCCTCATCTCTGACGTTACTATGTCGGAAATTCATTGATGGGGCAGCTGAACATTGTTGACCGAGAACAATATCCTGATAAATTCCTTTTTTCATGTACTCGGGCTCACAAATAGAAACACGTTAATTTGTGCTCCCACAAATAGAAACACATTAATTTGTGCTCAGAATGACACCAGCTAATGGATACGGCTGATTGAGATTTTTCTATCCCCTTCAATTTTACTCGTGTCTCGCGGTGCCACACTTGGCAAACTGCTGTCATGCTAAAAAGGACATGCACACACACATTATCGTTAAAATCAAGCTCTTTTCCCACTGCTTATTGCAAGAGATGTCTGAAGCTGCGGAAGATTCAAAGATCGTGAGCATGACTTTGCTAATTGTTTCAACACTCTGGGGTAAGACGCGCTTATTGCCAGCCACATTCGGCCCGGAATCACAACACAAGTGAAGTTGTGAATTCTTTCAAAATACCCAACATATTTGGCACCTGACTGCCCGATGATTACAATCATCAGGTCTGTAAATGCAAACATATTTACAGTGTATCTATACGAACAATAATGAAATATGCAGGCAAAAGAAGGGGTTAACTGTTAAATAATCCATATTTTCCAACTTACCCCCCCCCCCCCTCCCCCACCACCACCACCACACACACACACACACACACACATATAAGACAGACAAATTAAGACCGGTGGAAAGGCGTAAGAGTATTCGGAAACGTAAATTGAGTCTTTGTTTCAGCTTATATTTTTCGTCCAATTTTATTCACAGCTAGCTTGGAAGTTCAAGTCTCTGTCAGCAAACTGTACAGGTGATCATTTGATTCATTCATTCAGGTACTCTGAAGTTTCAAGAATCAGTACTCAGAGATTTTCTGAAGAAGAAATAGCAGGAACTGGTCTTTGTTTGAACAGTCTGTAATGGATCAGTGTAAGTTCAGAAATTCAGCACTCACAGCTCGCAGGGGAGTGAGACAAAGCTCACAGCAGTCTTTCTGGCGAGAGTTAGAGGACCCTTGCGTCACAATTGTCAAAATCAAAACTGAAACTGCCTGGGCCTCTGAAAAGCAGTCCATAGGGATTTGATCTAATCACCATCTGTTACCAAGCAGAGGTCGGTCTTTTGGGACAATTCATTAGCCATCAGCCAATCAATCAAACAAACTGAATCCAAACCCCATCTCTCTCTCTGGTGCCGACACACTTGCAACTCGTGTTTAAACTAGCATGGACTGCCAAAATGATCTGATCTGTAACTTCTGGATTATTTTGCTTGCCTTAAGACACATGCCAATGAATCATCTGTGGATCAAAAATATAAATGCAAAAGTACAAGAAATGGTAAATCAGAGAATGAACAGGAATGGTCCGTCCATGATTAACCCTCGTTGATAATCCAATTATCAACATGTTCCATTTTTTAAAAACTGATTTTTAACAGCAGACTCATTGGGTGGTAATTGACCGGATGATTTTTCCAGTTGTTTGGACAACGTGCCTAACTGCCGGGTAAATGTCAGTGCTTTAGCGAAACTTGAAAATCTCGGTGAGCTCCGCAGCTGTATCTGGAATACTTGAGTGATTTGATCTGGATGTAGTCTGGTTCAGAAGCTTTGCTGCATCCAATGCCTTGAGACAATTATTAGTATATTGTAATCTTGTGGAGTTAATCAAATTTAAGGAAGACTGGTACTTGTGATGAGGGGATTTCAAAAGGTGACAGAGATACCTCAGCCATTCTGGTTGACCGTGGGCGCAAACAATACGGTGGCATGGCGCTCAAGTCAACTTGAAGGCCGTGATCGATAGGGTTTTAATTAGTTGGGCAATTTATGGTTGAGGACAGAAGGCAGGAAAGTGAACTGGTAGAGTGTTAAATCAGGATAATCTTATCAAATAGCAGGGCAGGCTCCAAGTTCTGGAAGGCCTACGCTTGTTCTTAATTGTAATGGTCTTATGATCCACATTAAAGCCGTGTTTCTTGCTGTTAACATACTGGCTCTCCTTCCATTCTGGGTAATGATATACAGGGACATTATTCCACGGTATAACGTTTTTTAATTGCCCTGCATAATTTGGTTTTGACGTGACAAGACGTTAGAGACTTGACCTAACTGGTTGGTCCTGGAACTGCATCGCTCTGTAAATCACATGGTTGTTTCGCTGCTTTGCATACAGGTAGTCATCTCTTGTACTTTGACCAGGTTGGTGCTTGATTTGTAGGTGTTAATCCTGTTGATCCTTTCATGCTCCTTTCATTGAAACAGTGTGTCCCTTTGATTGGATGTTAATGGGAGAAATCAGAATACGTCGCAAAGTATCGTTGCAGATTGTGTTTGAAGGAAATTCTGCTTCGGATGGTCTATGGTGACTAATTGATACCCTATTCTGAAGAAGTAGATCTCTCTTGTGTCCGTCACGTTTATCACTGTGGTAATGCTGCACAAGGCGTGGATGCGCCTTGTTTCTGTATGGAGTTGAATCTTGCGTTATCAACAGAGTAAAGCTCCATCACCAATGCTTCTTCAAATTATTACGATGGTTGTGCACCGTCGTTGAATACAGAATTAAATTCTCACTGAGCATCACATGGTTTAGATTAAGGACGGAGACGCACAAGTTATATGCTGAGTAAATGTTTCTGTTCATCTTTTCTTAAAACACTCCAAGAATAGGCATCAAGATATAATTCAATGAATTCCCCTTGGATCACCCTCTCAACACTTTCCCTCTGAACTGCCCCCGGAAATAGCTGCAGGGTAGGAAGAAGAGATGTTTGGGTACAAAGAACAAACAAAGAACAAAGAAATGTACAGCACAGGAAAAGGCCCTTCTGCCCTCCAAGCCCGTGCCGACCATGCTGCCCGACTAAACTATAATCTTCTACACTTCCTGGGTCCGTATCCCTCTATTCCCATCCTATCCATGTATTTGTCAAGATGCCCCTTAAATGTCACTATCGTCCCTGCTTCCACCACGTCCTCCGGTAGCGAGTTCCAGGCACCCACTACCCTCTGCGTAAAAAACTTGCCTCGTACATCTACTCTAAACCTTGCCCCTCTCACCTTAAACCTATGCCCCCTAGTAATTGACCCCGCTACCCTGCGGAAAATCCACTCTGTCTATGCCCCTCATAATTTTGTATACCTCTATCAGGTCTCCCCTCAACCTCCTTCGTTCCAGAGAGAACAAACCGAGTTTATTCAACCGCTCCTCATAGCTAATGCCCTCCATAACCAGGCAACATTCTGGTAAATCTCTTCTGCACCCTCTCTAAAGCCTCCACATCCTTCTGGTAGTGTGGCGACCAGAATTGAGCACTATACTCCAAGTGTGGCCTAACTAAGGTTCTATACAGCTGCAACATGACTTGCCAATTCTTATACTCAATGCCCCGGCCAATGAAGGCAAGCATGCCGTATGCCTTCTTGACTACCTTCTCCACCTGTGTTGCCCCTTTCAATGACCTGTGGACCTGTACTCCTAGATCTCTTTGACTTTCAATACTCTTGAGGGTTCTACCATTCACTGTATATTCCCTACCTGCATTAGACCTTCCAAAGTGCATTACCTCACATTTGCCCGGATTAAACTCCATCTGCCAACTCTCCTCCCAAGTCTCCAAACAATCTAACTCCTGCTGTATCCTCTGACAGTCCTCATCGCTATCCGCAATTCCACCAACCTTTGTGTCGTCTGCAAACTTACTAATCAGACCAGTTACATTTTCCTCCAAATCATTTAGATATACTACAAAGAGCAAAGGTCCCAGCACTGATCCCTGTGGAACACCACTGGTCACAGCCCTCCAATTAGAAAAGCATCCTTCCATTGCTACTCTCTGCTTTCTATGACCTAGCCAGTTCTGTATCCACCTTGCCAGCTCCCCCCTGATCCCGTGTGACTTCACCTTTTGTACTAGTCTACCATGAGGGACCTTGTCAAAGGCCTTACTACTACCCAAAGGGTAGTAGAGAAACTCCTCAACATTGCACTTTCCCAACACTGACAGCACAGGAATAGCAGTGGTTAGGTGAGTAGGGAAACTGCTCCATTCTGCGCTTTCCAATACTAACAGGTCAGGAAAGAAGTGTTTTGTGAACTACCGAAACTCCCTCCACATTGATCATAAATAAGAATGTATAATTAAATAATCTACAGTGCAGAAGGAGGCCACTTGGCCCATCGAGTCTGAACCGGCTCCTGGAAAGTGCGCCCTACCCAAGTGCACACCACCATGCCCTCCCCGTAACGCCACCTAACCTATTTTTTGGACACTAACGGCAATTTAGCATAGTCAATCCACCTAACCCGTATATCTTTGGACTGTGGGAGGAAACCGGAGAACCCGGAGGAAACCCGGGCTGACACGGGAAGACGGTGCAAACTCTGCACAGACAGCGACTCAAGCCGGGAATCGAACCGGGAACCATGGATCTGTGAAGCAACTGTGCTAACCACGGTGCCATCGTGCTGCCCCACATAAGAACGTAAGCACTAGGAGCAGGAGTATGCTATCTGGTCCTTCGAGGCTGCTCCGCCATTCAATAAGATCATGGCTGATCATTTTGTGGACTCAGCCCCATGTACCCGCCCGCTCACCGTAACCTTTCATTCCTTTACTGTTTAAAAATCTATCCAGCTTGGCACTAAACACATTTACCGAAGTAGCCTCAACTGCTTCACCAGGCAGGGAGTTCCACAGATTGACGATCCGTTGGGAGGTGAAGTTGCTCCGCAACTCAGTCCCAGATCTGCTCCCCCTTATTCTGACGGTATGCCCCCTACTTCTAGTTCCACCCCCCCCCCCCCCCCCCCAGTGGAAACAACTTGGTTGCTTATATCCTATCTATTCCCTTCAAAATGTCATATGTTTCTACAAGATCCACCCTCATTCTTCTAAATTCCAATGCGTATATAAATACGTATAGGCCCAGTCTACTTCGTCTCTCCTCATAAGCCAATCCTCTCAACTCTGGAATCAACCTAATGAATCTCCTCTGCACACACTCTAGTGCCAGTGCATCCTTTTTAAGGATGCTCGCATTCCAAGCATTGTCTGGCATCTTTGAATCTGTCTATATGTATGTTTCCGGAACATACCTCTTCATTCGCCTGAGGAAGGAGCAGCGCTCCGAAAGCTAGTGAAATCGAAACAAACCTGTTGGACTTTAACCTGGTGTTGTAAGACTTCTTACTATCCTTTTTTAACTAAGGAGACCAAAACTGTACACTGTACTCCAGATGTGGCCTTACCAGCACCCTATACAGCTGCAACATATCCTCCCTGCTTTTAAACGCCATCGCTCTCGCAATGAAGGACACACTTCCATTTGCCTTCTTAATTACTTGCTGCACCTGCTTACGTACTGCCCCTTGCAACAATGAAAGGACTGGTACAGAGTGGCCTCGATAAACAGTGCAGACCATGATGGCAATGTCCAATCAAATGCAGGTTTGTTATGCAAAAGTCAATGTTTATTCAACAGATGGATCCTGGAAAACTGAAGCAAAAAATGTTCCGAGTTACCTGCTCCACAGATGCATCCAGAAATGCTGAGTTTTTCCAGAGTCTTACGTTTCTGGCAATTTTGAACCTTCTCATTACAATGGGGTGAGAGAAGAACTAGCTAAGGTAGACTGGGAGAAAATACTTCATGGTGAAGCAGTTGAGGAACAGTGGAGAACCTTCCGAGCGATCTTTCACAGTGTTCAGGAAAGGTTCATACCGACAAAAAAGAAAGACGGAAGAAAGGGGAAAAATCGACTGTGGATATCTAAGGAGATGAGAGGAAGTATCAAATTGAAGGAAACAACATACAAAGTGGCAAAAATTAGTGGGAGACTAGAGGACTGGGAAGTCTTTAGGGGACAACAGAAAGCTACTAAAAAAGCTATAAAGAAGAGTAAGGGAGACTATGAAAGTAAACTTGCTCAGAACATGAAAGCAGGCAGTAAAAGCTTCTACAAATATATAAGACAAAAAAGAGTGGCTAAGGTAAATATTGGTCCTTTGGAAGATGAGAAGGGAGATTTAATAATGGGAGACGGGGAAATGGCTGAGGAGCTGAAAAGGTTTTTTGGGTCAGTCTTCACAGTGGAAGACACAAATAACATGCCAGTGACTGATGGAAATAAAGATAAGATAGGTGAGGACCTTGGGATGATTGTAATCACTAAGGAGGCAGTATTGGGTACGCTAATGGGGCTAAAGGTAGACAAGTCTCCTGGCCCTGATGGGATGCATCCCAGAGTGTTAAAAGAGATGGCTAGGGAAATTGTAAACGCACGAGTGATAATTTATCAAAATTCACTAGACTCTGGGGTGGTCCCAGAGAATTGGAAAGTAGCAAACGTGACACCACTGTTTAAAAAAGGAGGTCGGCAGAAAACGGGTAATTATAGGCCGGTAAGCTTAACTTCGGTTGTAGGGAAAATGCTGGAATCTATCATTAAGGAGGAAATAGCGGGGCCCCTGGAGGGAAATTGTCCCATTGGGCAGACGCAGCATGGGTTCATAAAGGGTAGATCGTGTCTGACTAATTTGGTCGAATTTTTTGAGGTCGTTACCAGTGCAGTAGATAACGGGGAGCCAATGGATGTGGTGTATCTGGATTTCCAGAAAGCTTTTGACAAGGTGCCACACAAAAGGTTGCTGCATAGACTAAAGATGCATGGCATTGAGGGTAAAGTGGTAGCATGGGTAGAGGATTGGTTAACTAACAGAAAGCAGAGCGTGGGGATAAATGGGTGTTTCTCTGGTTGGCAACCTGTAACTAGTGGGGTCCCTCAAGGATCAGTGTTGGGCCCGCAGTTGTTCACAATTTACATAGATGATTTGGAGTTGGGGACCAAGTGCAATGTGGCAAAGTTTGCAGACGACACTACGATGAGTGGTAAAGCAAAAAGTGCAGAGGATACCGGAAGTATGCAGAAGGATTTGGATAGGTTAGGTGAATGGGCTAGGGTCTGGAAGATGGAATTCAATGTGGCCAAGTTTGAGGCTATCCATTTTGGGAGGAATAACAGCAGAATGGATTATTATTTAAACGGTAAGATGTTAAAACATGCTGCTGTGCAGAGGGACCTGGGTGTGCTGGTGCACGAGTCGCAAAAAGTTGGTGTGCAGGTGCAACAGGTGATTAAGAAGGCTAATCGAGTTTTGTCTTTCATTGCGAGAGGGTTGGAGTTCAAGACTTGGGAGGTTATGCTGCAATTGTATAAGGTGTTGGTGAGGCCACATCTGGAGTATTGTGTTCACTGTTGGTCCCCTTACCTGAGAAAGGACATATTGGCACTGGAGGGTGCAGAGGAGATTCACTAGGTTGATCCCAGAGTTGAGGGGAAAATATTATGACGAGAGCTTGAGTAGACTGGGACTGGACTCATTGGCGTTTAGAAGGATGCGGGGGGATCTTATTGAAACAGATAAAATTATGAAGGGACTAGATAGGATAGATGTGGGCAGATTGTTTCCACTGGTCGGGGAAAGCAGAACTAGGGTGCATACCCTCAAAATAAGGGGAAGTAGATTTAGGACCGAGTTTAGGAAGAACTTCTTCACCCAAAGGGTTGTGAATCTCTGGAATTCCTTGCCCAGTGAAGCAGTTGAGGCTCCTTCTTTAAACGTTTTTAAGAAAAAGACAGATACCTTTCCAAAGAATAAAGGGTTTCGGGGATATGGCGTACGGGCCGGAGAGTGGAGCTGAGTCCACAAAGATCAGCCATGATCTCATTGAATGGCGGAGCAGGCTCGAGGGGCCAGCTGGCCTACTCCTGCTCCTAGTTCTTATGTTCTTGTGTTCTCATTATCACCAATTATCTACGTGTTTTAATCTACCTTCAATGAATTAATGATCTCTTTCGAAATGCACGTGGAATCTTTTGAATAAGGCTGCATGCATTCGGAGACACTAAAGGGGAGCTATATAAGAGCTGCCTTTACCATGAACATTGTGACAATTATTCAGATCAAATTTGTGATTGAGATATGTGATGCACTCAAAATTCCGTGGTTATAACTTTCCAGTTTTGAGAATCTGTAATGAAAAGACATTAGGGCGAATGTCACCATTCTAATCAAGGTGTGATTTGGGGCGATGGATGTTTGGCTTAGTAGTATGTTTGATAGTTATTCCAAAAGAAAAAACAAATATATTATCCGTGTTTCCTCATCCCAATTTAAATGCAACGGCGTGTGAGGAATTAAGGCTCTTATGCTCTGACTTTCAGTTCACTGCAGAATGTTTTCTGACGAATTGAGATTTCTGACGAATGCTTCCACTCCTGCATCTGTGTAAGTTCTAACATCGCATATTTCAGCATCAATAAATAGGGTAATATGGCTTTGCGAGTGTAAATGAATGAGTGTGAACGTACAAATAACTCCTTTAAACCCAAACTGTAGCTTTCAAATATTCAAAATATCCCAGTAGAACATCACTACAAGAGCCCTTAGAAAGGTTTATTGATGCCTGAAGAAAATGTGTGTCGGGGACAAGGAGAGGTCTGCAAGAACGTACATGACCTGACGACAGACAGGCGTTTGTGATTATTTGGAGCCTGGTAACCCAGTGCCAGCACAATGATTGTAGGTGTTCCTTGAGACATTGTCACAGGTCCAACTATTTTCAGCTGCTCCTCAGTAACCTTCCCTCCGTCAGAAATTCAGCAATGGACTTCCAGTTGCGGCTATGCGGACCTAAGCCGCACGATTCGGCAGCTCCCGCTACCACGGATTTTCGGGCTCGCTAGAGGTGCCCCAACGGAACTTCTTTTGGACGCAACCCGTGGGGAAGGGAAGAGAGAGGTCCCCCTCCAACTTCTATGAAACGGGCCAGAAGTGCAACGGCCAAAGGAGCGGCACTGGAGCAACGGGAGGAGCGAGGGAAAGAAAACAAAATGGCGGCGGCCAGAGACAAAGGGGAGCTGCAGGAGTTCATCAAGCGCTGCTTCGAGGAGCAGCACGAGGAGATGCGCAAGGAGATGTTGGCGCCTATGCTTTCGGCGATTGAAGGACTCACGATCACCCAGTAGGCCCACGAAGTAAAAATCCAGGAGGTACAGAAAAGAGTCAGTCAGAATGAGGACGAGCTCGTAGGCCTGGCGGTGAGAGTGCAGCAGAACGAGGCGCTACACAGGAGGTGGGCGGGAAGACTCGAAGACCTGGAGAACAGGTCGAGGAGAAAGAATCTGCGGATCCTGGGTCTCCCTGAGGGAGTGGAGGGGGCCGATGCCGGGACATACATGAGCACGATGCTCGAGGCAATGATGAGCACGAAGGCCCCTTCGAGGCCGCTGGAGTTGGACGGGGCACATCGGGTGCTGGTGAGGAATCCCCAGGCAAATGAGCCGCCAAGGGCGATGATGGTGAGGTTTCACCGGTTCACGGACAGAGAGTGGGTCCTGAGATGGGCCAAGAAGGAGCGGAGCAGTAAGTGGGACAATGCAGAGATCCGAATATACCCGGACTGGAGCACGGAGGTTGCAAAGCGGAGAGCGGGTTTCAACCGGGCCAAAGCGGCGTTGTACCGGAAATAAGTGAAATTCGGAATGCTGCAGCCAGCGCAACTGTGGGTCACATACAAGGGCCAACACTATTGCTTCGAAACGCCTAAAGAGGCGTGGACCTTTGTACAAGCCGAAAAGTTGGACTCTAACTGAGGGTTTGTGAGGGTGGGGGGGATGTTTGAGGTTTGATGTGTGATGGTTGTTGTATATAGGGGGGTCAATCACGTGCAGGAAATGTTACATGGGTGGGGTGGGGGGGGGGGAGAGAGACAAGGCCGGGGGGGGGGGGAGAGAGACAGGAGCTGCGCCAGAGGGGGCAGGGTAGGCTTCGGAAAGCGTGGGGTTATTCCCACGCTAGGGAAGAAAGGCGGGAAGGGGAACAGAGGAACGAACACTGATTGGGAGTCTCCCACACGGGGAGGTCAATGGGACGGCGGGGGAAACCGTGGTCAGCAGGCGTCAGCTGACTTACGGGAGTGACATGGGGGGAGCAAAAAAGCTAGACAGGGGTCTAGCGGGGTGGGGGGGGAGGGGAGGGGGGAAGGCGGGGGAAAGGGTTGCTGCTGCACTGGGCGAAATGGAATGGGACACAGAAGAGGTGGTCGGGACGGGGGTCCCCCGTTTGGGGGACTGGAAGGTGAGGGAGGCGTGGACACGGGACTGGCCCAGAAAAGGAGATGGCTAGTCGGCGGGGGGGGGGGGGGGGCGTTGGGGGGGGGCGGAGTGAGAGCCCCTCCAATCCGGCTAATAACGTGGAATGTGAGGGGCCTGAATGGGCCGCTGAAGAGGGCTCGAGTGTTCGCGCACTTAAAGGGAGTGAAGGCGGACGTGGTCATGCTCCAAGAGACACACCTGAAGGTGGCGGACCAGGTCAGGTTAAGAAAGGGATGGGTAGGACAGGTATTCCACTCGGGACTGGATGCGAAGAATAGAGGGGTGGCAATATTGGTGGGAAAGCGGGTGTCATTTGAGGCCAAGACTATTGTAGTGGACAATGGAGGGCGATATGTAATGGTGAGCGGTAGGCTGCAAGGGACGTGGGTGGTGTTGGTAAATGTATACGTCCCGAACTGGGATGATGCAGAATTCATGAAGCGCATGTTGGGGCGCATTACGGACCTGGAGATAGGAGGCCTGATAATGGGAGGGGACTTCAATACAGTGTTGGACCCAGCACTGGACCACTCCAAATCAAGGACTGGAAAGAGGCCAGCGGCGGCCAAGGTACTGAGGGGGTTTATGGATCAGATGGGGGGAGTGGTCCCATGGCGGTTTGCAAGGCCGCAGGCCAGGGAATTTTCTTTCTTCTCCCATGTACACAAAGTCTACTCCCGGATAGATGTCTTTGTTCTGGATAGGGCGCTCACCCCGAGGGTGGAGATGACGGAGTATTCGGCCATAGCCGTTTCGGACCATGCCCTGCACTGGGTGGAACTGGAGCTGGGAGAGGAGAGGGACCAACGCCCGTTGTGGCGGCTGGATGTGGGACTGCTGGCAGACGAGGTGGTGTGTAGGAAGGTGAGGGGGTGTATCGAAAGATACTTGGAGGCCAACGACAACAGGGAGGTGCGGGTGGGGGTGGTATGGGAGGCATTGAAGATGGTGATCCGGGGAGAGCTAATCTCCATTAGTGCTCATGGGGAGAAGACAGAGGGTATGGAAAGGGAGAGGTTAGTGGGGGAGATTTTGAGAGTGGACAGGAGATACGCAGAGGCCCTGAAGGAAAGATTACTTGGGGAAAGACGACGGCTCCAGACGAAGTTTGAACTGTTGACCACAGGGAAGGCGGAGGCACAGTGGAGGAAAGTGCAGGGGGCGATCTACGCGCATGGGGAAAAGGCTAGTCAGATGCTGGCACACCAGCTCCGTAAGAGGATGACAGCGAGGGAAATAGGGGGAGTCAAAGATGGAAGGGGAGCCACGGTTCGGAATGTGACGAAAATAAACGAGGTATTTAAGGCCTTTTATGAAGAGCTGTACAGATCCCAGCCCGCAGTGGGGGAAGAGGGGATGAGACGATTCCTAGATCAACTGAGATTCCCGAGGGTGGAGGAGCTGGAGATGGCTGGTTTGGGGGCACCTATTGGGTTGGAGGAGCTGAGCAAGGGTTTGGGGAGTATGCAGGCGGGGAAGGCCCCGGGACCGGACGGATTCCCGGTGGGGTTTTACAGGAAGTACGTAGACCTGTTGGCCCCGCTACTGGTGAGGACCTTTAATGAGGCAAGAGAGGAGGGGACCCTGCCCCCGAAAATGTCGGAAGCGACAATTTCTTTGATCCTAAAGCGGGACAAGGACCCACTGCAATGTGGATCGTACAGGCCAATCTCGCTCCGCAATGTGGATGCAAAGTTGCTGGCAAAGGTGCTGCCCACGAGGATCGAGGACTGTGTCCCGGGGGTGATCCATGAAGACCAGACGGGATTCGTAAAGGGCAGGCAATTAAACACTAACGTGCGGCGGCTCTTAAACGTGATGATGATGCCATCGGAGGAGGGAGAGGCAGAGATAGTGGCAGCTATGGACGCGGAGAAGGCCTTTGACCAAGTAGAGTGGGAGTACCTCTGGGAGGTGCTGCGTAGGTTTGGGTTCGGGGGAGGGTTTATCAGTTTGGTTAAGCTCCTTTACAGAGCTCCGATGGCGAGCGTAGTGACAAACCGGCGGAAGTCGGAGTACTTTCGACTGTACCAAGGGACGAGGCAGGGGTGCCCCCTGTCCCCCCCTGTTGTATGCATTGGCGATCGAACCATTGGGAATGTCATTGAGGGAGTCTAATAAATGGAAGGGGGTGGTCCGAGGGGGAGAAGAGCATCGGGTTTCGCTATATGCGGATGACCTGTTGCTGTACGGGGCGGATCCAATGGAGGGGATGGTGGAGGTCATGCAGACTCTAAGGGAGTTTGGCGTTTTTCGGGCTACAAGCTCAACGTAGGGAAGAGTGAGCTCTTTGTATTACAGGCAGGGGACTAAGAAAGAGGGATAGGGGACCTACCGCTGAGGAGGGCTAAGGGGAGATTTCGGTATCTGGTGATCCAGATAGCCAGGAGTTGGGGGACCCTACATAAACTGAATCAAACGATGTTGCTGGAGCAAATGGAGGAGGATTTCAAAAGATGGGACATGTTACCGCTCTCGCTGGCGGGTAGAGTGCAGTCGGTCAAAATGGTGGTCCTTCCGCGGTTTCTGTTTGTGTTTCAGCACCTTGCCACCGTGATCACTAAGGCCTTTTTTAAGAGAGTAGGTAGGAGTATTATGGGGTTTGTGTGGGCGAATAAGACCCCGAGAGTAAGGAGAGGGTTCCTGGAACGCAGTAAGGACCGAGGAGGGTTGGCGCTGCCAAACCAGGGGAGCTACTACATGGGCAGCAAATGTGGTGATGATCCGCAAGTGGGTTATGGAGGGAGAGAGGGCGGCATGGAAGAGGATGGAGATGGCGTCCTGTAAAGGAACGAATCTGGGGGCATTGGTAACGGCACCACTGCCGTTCTCGCCGACAAAGTATACCACGAGCCCGGTGGTGGCGGCAACGCTAAGGATCTGGGGCCAGTGGAGACGGCACCGGGGTGCAATGGGAGCATCGGTGTGGTCCCGGATCAGGGGTAACCACCGGTTTGTCCCGGAGAAGATGGACGGGGGGTTCCAGAGCTGGCATTGGGCGGGGATTGGAAGAATGGGGGACCTGTTCATTGACGGGACGTTTGCGAGCCTAGGGGCACTGGAGGAGAAGTTCGAGTTACCCCCGGGAAATGCCTTTAGATATATGCAGGTGAGGGCTTTTGTGAGGTGACAGGTGAGGGAATTCCCGTTGCTCCTGGCACAAGAAGTTCAAGATAGGGTGATGTCGGGGGTATGGGTCCTGGAGGGTAAGGTGTCGGAAATACACCAAGAGATGAAAGAGGAGGGGAAAGTGCTAGTAGAAGAGTTGGAGGGTAAATGGGAGGAGGAGCTGGGGGAGGAGATTGAGGAAGGGCTGTCGGCTGATGCCCTGGGTAGGGTTAATTCCTTCTCCTCGGGTGCCAGGCTCAGCCTAATACAATTTAAGGTGGTTCACAGAGCGCACTTGACGGGGGCGAGTTTGAGTAGGTTCTTTGGGGTAGAGGACAGAGGTGGAAGGTGCGCAGGGAGCCTGGCGAACCATGTCCATATGTTTTGGTCATGCCCGGCACTGGAGGGGTTCTGGAGAGGAGTGGCAGGAGCAATATCTCAGGTGGTGAAAGTCCAGGTCAAGCCAGGCTGGGGGCTAGCAATATTTGGAGTAGTGGACGAACCGGGAGTGCAGGAGGCGAAAGAGGCTGGCATTCTGGCCTTTGCATCCCTAGTAGCCCGGCGAAGGATCTTGCTCATGTGGAAGGAGGCGACGCCCCCCAGCCTGGAGGCCTGGATAAATGATATGGCTGGGTTCATAAAGTTGGTGAGGATTAAGTTCGCCTTGAGGGGGTCGGCGCAGGGGTTCTACAGGCGGTGGCAACCGTTCCTAGACTATCTCGCGGAGCGGGAGAGGAAGGTCGGTCAGCAGCAGCAGCAACCTTGGGGGGGGGGGGGACGTCCTGGGAGGGGGGGTGGGGGGGAAAGGGGGGACTGCCTTGGAGGGTGGATGAGCAAGAGATAACATGAAGGATTGGGGAAACCGGCACGTACGGGAGAGGGCCAGTTGTGTAAATATATCATTCTGCCATGTATATATCTTGCTCTGCGCGTTTTCTCGTTTTTTTTTGTTAGGGGGGCGGGGTTGTTATTGTTTGTAAGGGAGAAAAAATGTGTTAAAAAACTTTAATAAATAATCATTTTTTAAAAAGCAGAAATTCAGCAATGTGATTCTGAAGTGATGAACCAACAATATTCATTTGTCTTTGGAACAGCTCCATAATGAAGGGGGCTGTGCTTTCTCAAATTCCTCGGCAACATCCTGGCTTCGGCTTACACGAGGCAAGTGCATTTTGTCACACAAGTGTAGACAATGATCATCTCTGAAAATAATCTAGACATCTTCCCTTGAAATTCTTGTCTTACCAATGACTCGCAATATACCTGAAAAAAGCTGAACAACATAGCTAATCGAGGAGGTCACTGGTGTGAAGCGTACGGTGCCTCCGGTCCAGCGCCTGTACACCATGGGCGCGATTCTCCACTCCCATGCTGGTTGGGAGAATTGCCTGGGCCGCCAAAATTTCCGGGGACGCCGGTCCGACGCCCTCCCGCGATTTTCCCAAGGGGCGGGAAGGTCGAGTTTCGCGGGCCGCAGGCCGGAGAATCGCCGGAGGCACCAATAATGGCGATTCTCCGGCACCCCCGCTATTCTGAGGCCCGGATGGGCCGAGTGGCCAGGCCAAAACGGCGGGTTCCCCCCGGCGCCGTCCACACCTGGTCTCTACAGTCGAGGGCGGTGCGTGAACGCTGGGGGTGGGCGTGGCCTGTGGGGGGGGGCGTGGGGGCGGGGGGGGAGGGCGAGGGGAGATCCTGCACCGGACTTAACCTTGAATGTGGGGTGACCGCGATCGGTGCCCACCGATCGTTGGGCCGTCCTCTCTGAAGGTGGGCCGTCCTCTCTGAAGGTGGACCTCCTTCCTTCCGCGGCCCCGCAAGATCCGTACCCCATCTTCTTGCGGGGCGGATTTGGACAGGACAGCAACCACGCATGCACGTGACGTCCGTTATGCAGCGCCGGCCGCATCATCTACGCTGTGCCGCTTTTACACGGGTGACAAGGCCTGGTGCGAGTAGATGACGCGGCCCCGATACTGGCCCATTGTCAGGGCTTGAATCGGTCGGGACCGGGCAGTTCCGCGCCGTCGTAAACCTCGACGGCGTTCACGACGGCGTGGCCACTTCGGCGTGGGGGTGGAGAATCCCGCCCCATGTGTTAGATATTGTGACTGTAATGGAATCCTCTCCACTTGCCTGGATGATACAGCTGCAATACCGGTAAGGAAGAAGGTCACCATCCCAGAAAGCTTGGGAGGCACCCAACTACCAGCTACAGACAGAAATTCCCCTGACACTGGCACATGATGCGTTAAATGTGTAGCATTTACAGGATGCATTTTTGCAAGTCACTGTGAAACATTTCAAAGCACTTTCCAAAGTAACAACCTCTGGGATTCATAATGACAAGGTCAGTAAGTGCATGGTTACACCACTCCCCACAAGTTTCCCTCGAATCCAGAGACCTACCTGCCTTTGGAACTGTAGAGGGTGAGATATTCTTCTTATCGACATTAAAATAAACGGGAATTGGAAGTTATTTTTTTCTTTTGAAAATAAATTGTTTTAGAGGAGAAAGGGAACGGTATTGGGGGAATGTACTCAGTTGGTGGAGAGGCTGGGAGTAGGGGGCATCAGTAACATACGTATATGAAACACCTTTTGCCCCATCCAGTAGGCCGCTTTCCCTATTATTTAAAGGGAAAAAAGCTGATTTTAAGATCGACTAAACTGAATGGAAGCACTGTTCTTATTTTCTCGAATTAAAGTAGGGAAGAGTAATCTGAAATAGACAGGATGCACATGTAATTAATGCTCACCGAGTTGTCAACTGATAACCCTTGAGATTATGAATGAGATCATCTTAATTATATTTGGAACAAAACGTTTTGCATACAGATAGGAAACAATTAAAGCAAGTTTTCCAATTCATGTTGGGACGAGGATAGAATTTCGGGATTTACGTAAAATATGCAGATCGAATCGTGATATGCTTAACTAAATATAAAGTTTGTATGAGGGTGATGGTGTCCTCATTCTGTTTGTAATCCTGGCCTACTTCATGGCATAAATCACGGGTATGGTGGTGCTTTCGAACTAACAATGGTAAATTAATGCATGATGTTCTGCAAAATCCACATATTGCAGCCAGAATGCACTTACTTAACAATTTACAGTACACTGCATTTGAAGGAATAGTATATTGTTTAGAAAGAACAATAGGATGAAACAACACACGAAAACATCTGTCCATTTTTAATGTGTCAATTCCTTGGTCGACGATTCAATTCTTCCATGCTCTCTGCTCTTTTTCCCCTTAACTCTGTAGTATTCCTTCCATTATTCCTGCAAGTCTCTTTGGAATGTTAATAACGGAAGGTTTCCACGGACTGTTTGGACACAGCTTTTAAGAATGTAACAAATCAATGTAAAAAAAAAATTTGCACCGTCATCCCAGCTACCATTACTTTTAATTTGATTGATTTGGATAGAGGTCCAGCCTGCAGTGGAAAATATATTTCCTCCTCAGCCTCTGCTCATCTGTTTCCTCATGTTGACAGTTGATTGAAACCTCCTCGTGCACATTTTTCACGTCAGGAGATCATTTCCATCTTTTCTTGTTGTTGCGCGTTCCTATAATCATGCACAATATGGTTGAACAAAATGTTAGCAGCAAGATATCTTCACTTAGCCAATTTATGAAAATGTGTGATTTCTGCCTCAGCCCGTCCCTCACTGGCATCCTTGCAGTAATCTCCGCTTTCCGGATTCCTGAAATCCTGAATATTTGACAACCCTCATTCTGCACCATGTACCTTATTTACATGCACACTGATACCGAAGGCAATCAAGACACCGACACCTAACTGCGTGCAATTATTTAATTTTATTTTGGAGTACAGCACATTATGCATATGATGTGAACATGCCGACGTTGGACTGGGGCGAGCACAGTAAGAAGTCTTACAACAGCAGTTTAAAGTCCAACATATTTGTTTGGAGGCATTAGCTTTCGAAGCGCAGCACCTTCATCGGTATTCTTTTCCGGCGCGTATCCGAATTTGTGATGATTGGTTAGTTTATTCTAATGGAGGAGTTTGCCACTGATTTGTCAATGTGGACGTGATGGCTCAAGTTTGACAGTATGAGCGGGTTTGAGAGTGATATGTAATCTGCAGTTGCTGGTCACTTTGGATGATTGAGCACTTTAGTCTGAAGCTCAGCTATTCCATCAAACGTTATATATTAGAAACGTGTTTGGACTTACTGTAAATTGGGAATTAGGAATCAATTTTACACTAGGCTAGATTGATAATGATAATTATCTTGGTGGTGAAAAATCTTCTGCTCTGCGAGTGAGTAAATTTGTCCTGGTTCAATAGTAAGTGGACAATTTAGGTGTAGTTATTTCGTTTGAAACGATTTTATTTTCATTGGGTTGACTGCAGTTTGGGGGATGGATCAATTTGGAAAAGACATGTCAGATAATGTTTGAATAGTCAGTTATTTGCTGATTGCACGATTCAATCATTAATCTGTTTGTCGTTAAATGACTGCTTGGTGGAATTGGGAATTTGCTACTGGCCATTTTATTTGAAAGAGTTCAGTGTGGCCTGAAGAGCGGTTTTGGGTCAAGGCTTCAGACTTTCTGGTGGACAGTTCGCTTCGACGGCTGTTTTGGAAATTGTCTTTCTGATTTGATTGAAACATCATTTTGAATGAGCTTTTTTAATTTTGTGTTCTTGCATCTCGTGGGGACGATAGATCTGCTTACGACAATTAGCGAGCTTCACAGCGATGAGCCAGTATGGACCGGATTGCCAGTTTCAATCCAGTTTGGGCTGACTGCATAGTAAGGGTTCAGCTTTGAAATTAGGTACCAGATTCGTTTAGATTGGTCATTTTGTATTCTTGCCGAACATGGTACAATCGGATATTTTCGAAATGACCGTTTTTGGAAGGAAGGCATCAGGCTTGCCTTTAGTTGTAGGTTTGTATGACAACTAAATTTGTATTCAAGATGAAGATTAGTAGCGTCAGCTAGCTTTCACAGTCGGATCAGTTTGGGGTTGATTGATCACTTTGGTTATTATGTATTGATCCATTAATCCGTTTGGGTTATACTCATACACAGTGTGCTATTTTTGCTTACCAGTTTGATGGTGATTGGTCGTGAATTTCGGAATGTCTCGAGTGCAGCCAATCAGCTGGGATGCATTAATTTTGCATCTTGGCTGGTATATGATGCATCACTTATTTAAAACTGAGTAATATACTGATTAACTGGAAACTCTATTTTGAGAGCATGTCGTAAGCACCTCCATTTAGCAGAGAACAGCACAACTGCGACGGGCACTCTACTGGGAACAAATGATCAAGGGAACGCGAAGCTCGTGGTCCTCATTCACCTTCAGGTAGCAGACAGCACCGGATTTGCAAGGGATAGCCTTCTCAAAACTTAGGGCCTTTTTGCTGATCAGGTACCGCTATATTTGAAGAAAAAAATCAACAGTGACGTCTCAGGAAAGCGGTTAGCTGATTGGTTGTTGAGAAACTAATATCAGGGACATTGTCGAAATAATGTAAAGATATGACAGCGGAGTTCCAAGGCGTGGCTTGATCTTTTTATTCCATGGAGGCGATAAGGTACATTTCCAGGACCATGAACAGTAAGCCTGAGCTTCAGAGCTGGAGCCGCGGCTGGGGACATTGTGGAGCGTTCATGAGTTGAGGAACATCGTGGATAGCAGGCTGATACTCCCCAGACAGGAAGGGTATTGGTGATCGCAGTTCGGTGGGATTCAGAGAGGGAAGCAGGCAGTGCAGTAATTTGCTGTGGCCATACCCCCGCAAAAGAGATATCCAGCTTTGGATGCCATTGCAGGGAATGGCCTCTCAGGGGACAGCGGCAATAGCTAAATTCGTTGTACCACGGTTGGTTCTGCTGTAGAGGGGAGGAACAAAAAGTGTGGGAATTCAACAGTTATCGATGATTCAATTGTAAGGCGAACAGATAGGTGTTTTTGTGGACGCAACCGAGATTCTACGATGTTGTATTGATGCTAATTTCAAGGATATCTCGGAGCGGTTAATGGACATTCTGGAGGGGAAAGGGACGTCGTAGTACATATTGGTAGAAAAAAAGTTAAACAAGGGACGAGGTCCTGAAAGCAGAATATAGGGAGTGAGGGAGAAAATTGTGAAACCAGAACTCAAAAGTAATGATTTCAGGAGTAGATTGCGCAGGGTATTGTAGATGACTACGTGGCTGAAGCAATGGAGTAGGCCGGTGGGTTTCAGATTTCTGTGGCATTCGGACCGGTTCTGGAGGAGATGCGACCTGTAAACACTGAACGGTTACACCTGGGCAGGATCGAGACTGATGTTCTGGGGGGGGGGGGGGGGTGGTGGTACTTGCTGGACCGGTTGTGGAGGGTTGAAACGAATATGGCAGGGGATGGCAATCTATGTAAGGATTGAAAACTAGGGGAACAAAGATCAAGTGAAAAAAGCCAAGAAGAATCAGAAAAGTTATAGGCAGAGAAACCAAGTGCCTGTATCAGAAAATGACACTGTGAAAAATAGTAGGAAGCGGTGAAGTAACATCCAAAAATGACTGCGCTTACGATTCTGTTCCTGATCTCTCGCAACATTTGAAATCATATGTATGAATTAGTTGCACAGATAGATGTAAAGGGTATGATACGCTGGGAATACAGAGACAAGGCTCCATGGATGGGAATTAACACTGAGGGCTATTATGTTTTCGGAAGGACAGAGAGAAAGGAAAAGATAGTGGAGTTCCATTGTTGATTAAAGAAAATATTGATACAATATTAAGTGAAATATATTTGCACAGAAGATGTGGAATCTGCATGGGTTGCGTTCAGAAACCTCACCGGGCAAAAAACATTCGTAGGTGTGATAAACAGACCACCAAACTGCAGTGGTGGTGGTGGGAATAGCATTAGACAGGAAATCACAAATTCATTGGTTCAAGAAACATCTGTAACTATGGGTGATTTCTGTCTGCACACAGATTGGTTGAGTCAAATTAATCAAGTGTAATAAAGATGGATTTTTCGCATTATCTACGGGATCATTTTCTGGACCAATACGTTGAGGAACCAACAAAGGAGAAGGCCACCTTGGACTGGATCATGTGCAATGAGAAATAATTAGTTGGCAAACGAGTTTGAGAAAACCCTTGGGGATTATTGACCATAATATGATAGAATTCTGTATCTTGGTGGATAGTGAGGTAGTTGATCCCAAGACTAGTATCCTGAATCTTAAAAACGATAACTGGGATGGGATGTGGCATGCGTTGGCTATGATAGACTGGGAAACATGACTGAAAGGAATGACAGCGAAACAAGCAATGGCAGACATTCAAGGGACAAATGGGTGAGCTCCTAAAGTTGTTTATTCCTATTTAGCAGAATATTAGGAAAGGAACCGTGCCCAAACCATGGCATACAAGGGAAATTAGAGATAGTATTCGATCTAATGAAGGGGCATACATCTTAGCAAGAAAAAGTAATATTCCAGAGGATTGGGAACAGTTTAAAATGCAACATGGATTGATTAAGAAGATGAAAGTGCAATATGAAAGTAAACTAGCAGGGGCCATAAACACTGAATGTGAAAGTTTCCATATGTGAAGAGAACATGATTGATACAAACAGATATAGGTCCTCTATAGTCGGAAGCAGGGGAATTCATAACGGGCAACAAAGAAATGGCTGTGAAACTAAATTCGTACTTTGCTTCAGTCTTCATAAAGGAAGACATGACACATTTTTCGGACATTCCAAGAAGCACAAGTTTCACTGAGAAGCTGAAGGAAATTTGCAATTGTAGGGAAATAGTTGTATGTAAATTAGTACCATTCAAAGCTGTTAAATCTCTAGGGCCTGATTAATCTTCATCCCAGATTAATTAAGGAAGCAAAACGAGACATAGTAGATTCATTGGCGGTTATTTTCCAAAATTGTTTGGACTCTGGAATGGTCCGTACAGATTGGAAGCAGCTAATATAACACTTTTATTGAAAAACTGAGTTAGAGAGATAACAGGGGAATATGGACTAGTGAGCCTAACATCGGAAGCAGGGAAGTTGCGAGAATCCATTATTAACAAATTCATAGCGCAGCATTTGGAACGCAGGCAAAGTAAGCGGGACTTTTGAAAGGGAAATCATGCTGGCGGCACGGCAGCGCAGTGGGCAACACTGCTGCTTCACCTCATGGAGGCACCGGGTTCGATCACGGTCTCATCCGCACAACCCAGATATGTACAGTGTACGTGAATTGGCAAGGCTAAATTGCCCCTTTAAATTGATAAATTCAAAAGTAGACAAATTTACTGGAACTAATTAAAGATGTAACTAGTCGAGTTGACCAGGGCGAAGCAGTAAAGGTAGTTTACTTATACTTTGAGAAGGCTTGCAACAAAACTTGCACAGCAGATTTCTATGTAAAGAGAAAATGCATGCGATTGGGGTAATTTCTTGAAATGAATTTTAAGCTGGTTAGCAGACTGGAAGAAAATGGAATAAATGATTTTTTTTTCCCATTGACAAGCTGGACTAGTGGTACCACACCAATCTGTGTTTGGACTCCAAATCATTACATATTAATGATTTGGACGACGGGACTAAAAAAAGTATTTCCAAATTTGCAGTTGATACAAAGTTGGGTGGGGGTGAACTGTGAGGTGGATGCTGAGATGCTTTAACGGGATTTGGACAGTCTGGATGCGTCGCAGATGCAGCCTCACGTGGATAAATGTAAGGTTATCCGCTTTGGCAGCAAAATTAGGAAGGCAGATTATTACTTCAATGGTTGCAAATTAAGTGAATTGGGTAGACAGCGAGACATTGTTGTCCTCGTGCACCAGTCACTGAAAGTAAGTACGCAGGCACAGCAGGCAGTAAATAAGGCAAATAGTATATATTGGCCTACATAGAGAGAGGATTTGAGTGTGGAAATGGGGATGTTTTACTGCCATTCTATAGGGCATTGGTAAAGCAACACCTGGGGCATCGTTTGCAGTGTAGCTGTCCTTATCTGAGGAACATAAAACACACAGTGCAGATGGAGGCCATTCGGCCCAACGAGTCTGCACCGACCCACTTAAGCCCTAACTTCCACCCTATCCCCGTAATCCAATAACCCCTGCTAACCTTTTTTTTAGTCATTAAGGGCAATTTATCATGGCCAATCCACCTAACCGGCAGGTCTTTGGACTGTGGGAGGAACCCGGAGCACCCACAAGAAACCCACGCAGACACTGGGAAAACGATCAACTCCGCACAGACAGTGACCCAGCAGGGAATCGAACCTCGGACCCTGGCGCTGTGAAGCAACAGTGCTAATCACTTGTGCTACCGTGCTGCCCACAAGGATGTTCTTGCTATGGATGGAGTGCAGCAAAGGTTTACGAAACGATTTCTAGGATGGCTGGTCAGTCATACGAGGAGAGACTAAGTCGGTTAGGGTTCTATTGATCGGGGTTTAGAAGAGTGAGGGGGGATCTCATAGAAACTCATAATATTCTAACTGGGTTAGATAGAGTGGATTCAGAAAGAATGTTCCCGATGGTGGGGAAGTCTAGAACTAGGGTCACAGTTTGAGCATTAGGGTTAAAACGTTTAGGACTGAAGTCAGGAGAAATTTCTTCAACCAGAGGGTGGTGAATCTCTGACATTCAAAATACTTTTCGCCGTACTTCTGTACATGTGACAATAAATCAAATCAAAAATCAAATCAGTTGAAACGAAAACGTGTAATTTCAAGAAGGAATTCGATATAGCTATTGGGATTAAAGGGAACAAGGGATATTGGGTGAAGGCGGGGTAAGGGTGTTGAACTTGATGAACAGCCATGAACATAATGAATGGCAGAGCAGGGTCAAAGAGCCGAATGGTTTCCTCCTGCATCTGTTTTACTTGTATGTTTCTAAGTACACTTGTCATTACAACAATAACAGTTGGTGTCACAAGACTGGCAACACATTGTGATTATGCGAAATGAACTGATGTGCTTGGTTGTAATAGAAAGAGAGCCCAGGGCGTTTGAGTACAACTATCAATTCATCTCTGAAATTGCGCTGGGATTCTGCAAAAATATACCTGTTCCTGGAAGAATTCAAGCACCTTAGCATATACCCGGACTGTTCATCAATGGAAAAAGGGTCGTTGTTACCTATGTCTAAGAATTGGACATCAATGGCGTGAACTGCTATGAAACATGAAAATGGTACCATCCATAAGAGTATGAAGCTGCCGGATATAACAAGTGACAAAAAGATGGATTTGCACCGCTCTCCACTTCTTGATCAGTCCAATTTTATACCTTCCTGTTTCCTCGGACACCGCTCCTGCATCTGTTCGCTGGTACAACATGTCTAATTGTCAGAATATTAAACAGAAGGATAAAACAAATAGTGGAAATGTGGTTAAAATGGTTCGGAACAACCAAAATGCTCTCCATATCGACAGGATATAGAAATCTGGTTGAGTGCCGCAAAACCTGGACTGTTGTCAATTATTTCCCGAGGTTCATAGTTAAAATAGACTGTGATATTTCCCAACAGTATAGATCGCTCATCTCACCAAAGCCGCGGTTTTCTCAGTGCAATTATTTGTTCGTAATGTTTGCTATCAAAGAGCCAAAAATCAATCAAAGGTGCAGACTACTATTAACCATAAAGAACAATCAATGTGAACAAATAACAAGGCAAGATTGAGACTACAGATTGGAGCACAGTTAAGGAAGTATAAGGTATATAAGAGTCTTTAATTTCATTGAGAATTACTTCAAATATCAGGATCATTAGATCACCCACTGCCATAGCCATCAAGTAGATTTAGAGAGACCACAGTTGCCATGGGATCGAATAAAGGTTGTCACCAAAGTAGCTGAACATGAGATAAACTTAAAATAGTCAGTGTCACTAATGCAAAAGGACAATCAGTGGACAGATAACCCCAATTAATATGCACTGCCTCCAAAATCTCTGTCTCAAATTCCTCCAATCTACCAAAACACCTAACAATTATTCAAAAACAAAATGGACAGCTGTCACTGATATCATTCACGTAACTTTAATAGGTGTGCTGTAATGTTCCATTTTTCCACCGTCCGTGGCATTAATGCCAGGTAGATGCGATCAATTATTTTCGAATTTCTGATCCATTCATTCCAACAGATATAAACAACAAATTGTTGCAATTAAGACAGTTGGTTTTCTTCTTACTGTGCATCACTACATAATGTTGGCAAGCATTACAGGCAGTTTTACTGGTGATTGCAGCTTTCAATACTCACTAATCTATAACACTGGACGAGCAATCGTCAAGCCTTAAATTTATATGCAGAAATTCTAGGTTTCTCCTGAATCAAATTATCATCAATCACAAAGCATTGTCAGTTTCAGTGTGAAATAGCGATTATTAGTGCAAGTTCGATATGACAATCATGGGAAAATTCCACCCACGCGTAATTATCGTATACTTGCTCACCCAATGACCTGGGCTAACATGTTTATCGTTGATGCATTGCTTCACGTAAGCCGTGTACTGATACACAGACCAACTTCAGCTGAACCCCACGAATGAACGTTCTGAACCATGGAAATCAAGCAATCTCTAAACTGACAGTGGAGAAATCGCATCTAGATAGAGGCAGTTGGTAATTTCGAAAGCTGCTCGTTCAGAAACTACTGTGCCTCAGATAGGTACATTTCAAGGTGTGTTGAGATTGTTGTATCTGACAAATGTGCCACAGCTATTACTTTGAAAATGGCTAAGGGAAGACTAGCTGCGCTTTTCACACGAATGCAGCCTCGCCTTTGTTGGAAATATGCAGGCCTCACAAACAGAAGACCAGAATGACTAGAAGCAGGAGTAGGTGATTCAGCTCCTCGAACCTGCTGCGCCATTCAATACCATCAGGGCTGATCCCATCTGGATCTCCTCCATAACTTCCAACCCTTCTTCCAGCTACTAATGTAAAAGCTGTCGGTTTCCTTCCATAATTCGTTTCTTGATCCGGTATCCACTGCACTCTGGGGTAGAGTATTCCAGAGATTGACGACCTTTGTGGACGACATGGAAGCACAGTGGTTAGCACTGTTGCTTCACAGTGCCAGGGTCCCAGGTTCGATTCCCGCATTAGGTCATTGGTTGTGTGGCGTCTGCATGTTCTCTCGTGTCCACGTGGGTTTACTCCGGGTGCTCCAGTTTGCTCAGGTACCAAAAGGCGTGCTTGTTGTACATTCTAAATTCTCCTGCAGTGTACCCGAACAGATGCCGTAGTGAGGCGACCAGGGTGTGTTCACGGCAGCTTCATTGCCGAGCTAATGTAAGCCTGCTTGAAACACTAATAAAGATGATTATGATTATTTTGTGTTATGGTTTTAAACTTGCGACTCCTGAGCCTAAATCTATTTCTTCTAGATGTAGAATTTTCAGCACGGGGAATCACCCGCTGCACTCGACTCTGTCAATCCCCTTTAGCATATTTAATACCTCAATTCGATGTCAATGTAATATCGACTTTAGCCATCACTCAGAGTACATCACGGAAGGGACCAACAGTTTAGTCAAAAACCTGAAGAAAAGGGTGCGGTGGCTGGAGTAGGTCGCACATTCGATAGCTCCCGCCTGTAATGGACTTTCGGACCTTTTCCCCCTGATTTTTCTTGGATTTTTTGGGATAAATCGTTGAACTGTGCTACAGTAAGGAGGTTTCCCTCTCTTCTGTATGGAGAATTGTACCAGAAGTGGTTCTGTGTAACGACTCAGCCCTGGTAGCGAGAAGCATGCGGGGCTCTTATGAGGGACGGCATGGCGGTGGGCAACGGCCGAGGAGAGTCGGCACAGTGGTTGACGGAGCAGCTGGTGAAGTTTTTTCAGGACTGCTTCGCCAAGATGAAAAAGGATACGCTGGACCTGATCAAGGCTTCGATTGATCAAGAAGTCATGAATCAGGAGGCCCAGCGGAAAGCGATACGGGAGATCGAGCAAAAGTTACCCGCCCAGGAGGACGATATAACCGTGCTGGAGAACAAGGTTGAGGTGCTGTATGATCGCCAGAAGAGGATGCAGGAGAAGCTGGAGGACCTGGAGAATAGGTGCTGGAGGCAGAACCTCAGAATCTTTGGCCTCCCTTAAGGCACTGAAGGATCAGATGCAAGGGCATATGTGACGGACATGCTCGAGATGTTGATGGGGGCTGGGGCGTTTCCTCGGCCCCTGGAGGTGGATAGAGCGCATAGAGCCCTCACGAGGTGCCCAGGGCGAATGACCTGGCGAAAGTGACCTGGCGAGGGCCATGGTGATACGTTTTCACCGGTTTACAGGTAAGGAGCACGTCCTGCGGTGGGCCAAGAAAGATTGGAGCTGCAAATGGGAGGACTGTCAATTGTGTATTCATCAGGACCTGGGAGCGAAGCTGGACAAGAGACGGGCTGTGCTCAATCAGGCAAAGGCGACCGTCTTCAAGAAGGGGGTGAAGTTCGGGATGCTGTACCCAGCGCATCTGTGGGTTGCACACGAAATGAAATGAAAATTGCTTATTGTCACAAGTAGGCTTCAAATGAAGTTACTGTGAAAAGCCCCTAGTCGCCACATTTCGGCGCCTGTTCGGGGAGGCTGTTACGGGAATCGAACGGTGCTGCTGGCCTGCCTCGGACTGCTTTCAAAGCCAGAGATTTAGCTCTGTGCTAAACAGTCCCACGTGAGCGAGACTTTTATTTTGAGATGCCAGACGATGTATGGGCACTCATTAAAGAAAAGAAGCTGGAGACGATTTAAAGGACACTTAAGTTGCGGAGAAGGTTTGTAGCAGTGGCTCGTATAATTGTACTGGTTTTTCTAGAGAAAGGAGATTTTATGTCGTTCTGGGGAAATTGTGGGCTGCGGTAATGATGGTTGGGTGCTTTGCCTTACAGAGATTTGATGTTGGGAGGTGGGGTCTTCAAGTCAGGGCTTTTCTTTGGGAGACGGGTATTTTTCTTAAGGGACTGTCTCTTCTCTGGTTTCTGTTAATTACATATTTTTGTTTGTTTGATTTTGCTGCTGTGTACTTAATAGGGAATGTGGTGCAGGGGCGAGGGTTATCGGGGTCAGCATGGTACAGCTGACTCTCCGAAATGTAGTGGGGGGGTGAACAAGTGTTAAACTGTTGCTTAGCCTGGGGGATGAAGCTTCTGGTGGTGTTTGGGAGAGGGGGGGTTGAAGGATGGGGGCGGGGGGGGAGGAGACTGCTTTGCTGACAGATGAGGAATTATTGTCGGGGAATAAATGGGAGACCGGGAATGGCTGCTGCTCATGGGGGTACTCGGGGAAGCGGGGAGCGCGGGCCCGGGGCTGGCCTAAAAAGGGTGATGGCTAGTCTGCAGGGAGGGGGGGGGGGTTGCGGTGGAAGCCCCCCGTCCAGGCTCATTACGTGGAACATGAGGGGACTGAATAGGGCAGTCAAGAGGGCTTGCGTGTTCGCGCATCTAAGGGAATTGAAGGTGGACGTGGCTATGCTGCAGGAGACACATCTTAAGGTCATAGATCAGACGAGGTTGAGGAAGGGTAGGGATAGCCAGACGTTTCACTCAGGGCTGGACTCAAAGACCAGCAGTGTAGCAATGTTGAGTAGTAAACGAGTGGCATTCCAGGCTGGGAGAATCGTGTCAGAAAAGGGGGGTAGGTACATAATGCTGAGTGGAAGGTTGGAGGGTGTACGAGTGGTGCTCGTCAACATGTATGCTCCGAATTGGGTCGACGTGGACTTTATGAGGCGCGTGTTAGGTAAGATCCCGGACTTAGAGTCGCACAGCCTGATCATGCGTGGGGGGGGGGGGGGGGGGGGGGGGGGACTTTAACACGGTTATTGATCCGGAATTGGATCGGTCAATATCTAGGTCAGGGAGGAGGCGGCTGTGTCAAAGGAATTGAAGGGCTTTATGGCACAGGTGTGGGGTATAGTCCCATGGACGTTTTTATGGCCGAGGGCGAAGGAGTTTTCTTTTTTTTCTCACGTCCATAATGTTTACTCTCGTTACTTTTTTGTTCTGAGCAGGGGGCTAATACCGAGGGTGGTGGGACGGAATACTGGGAAATTGCCCCGCATTGGGTGGATTTGCAGGTTGGCGAGGAGAGAGGAAAACGTCCGTTACGGAGATTGGGTCTGGGGTTGCTGGCGGATGAGGCAGTCTGCAGGCGGGTGAACAAGTCCATTCAGAACTATCTGGAAACAAATGATACGGGAGAGGTATATGCGCCGACAGTGCGGAAGCTCTGAAGGTGGTTGTTGGAGTGGAGCTAATTTCGATTCGGTCCCACAGGGGAACGGGCAGAGAGGGAGAGATTAGTGGAGGAGATATGCAGAAGCCCCAGATGTGGGGCTCCTGAGGGAGCGGCGAAAGCTGTAGGCGGAGATTGAGTTGTTGACCATAGGGAAAGCAGTGGAACAGTTGAGGAAGGTAAAATGGGCGGTTTATGAGTACTGGAGAAGGCGAGTAGGCTGTTGGCGCAACAGTTTAGGAAGAGAGATTCGGCCAGGGAGATTGGTAAAGTGCAGAATAGGGACGGGAGCATGGTCTTGGACCCAGGAGGGGTGAACGAAGTGTTTAAAGAATTTTACAGTAAATTATATGAGTCGGAGCCCCCGGCTGGTGTGGAGGAGTTGAGGCAACATTTGGATCGGTTGGAGATTCTGAGGGTGGTGGAGGACCTGGTAGAGGGGCTGGGAGTCCCAATTGAGATGGAGGAAGTTTTCAAGGGGCTGGAGGGCATGCGGTCGGGCAAAGCACCGTGGCCGGACAGCTCACTGGTGGAATTTTATAAGAAGTTCTCAAGGACACTGAGCCCACTGCTGGTGAGGATGTTTAACGAGGCGAGAGAGAGGCGGATCCTTCCCCCCCCCCCCCCAACCACCACCAACGACGTCGCAGGCCTCGATTTCACTTATTCTTAAACGGGAGAAGGACCCTAAGCAGTGTGGGTCATATAGGCCAATCTCGCTTCTGAATGGAGATGCCAAGTTGTTGGCTAAGATATTGGCCACAAGGATAGAAGATTGCGTTCCGGGGGTGATAGGGGAAGACCAGACTGGATTCGTTAAGGGCAGGCAGCCCAAGGCCAACGTGCTGATGCTTCTAATTGTTATTATGATGCCCTCAGAGAGAGGAGAGCCGGAAGTTGTGGCAGCGATGGACGCGGAGAAGGCCTTTGGTCGGGTGGAGTGGGAGTACCTGTGCGAGGCGCGGGGAAGATATGGGTTTCGAGAGGGCTTTATTGGCTGGGTGCGGTTGCTCTACCAGGCAACTGTAGCAAGCGTACGTACGAACTGGCTGGGGTCGGGGGATTTCAAATTACATCGAGGGACGAGGCAAGGGTGCCTCCTCTCCCCGTTACTGTTTGCTCTAGTTTTAGAGCCACTGGCCATGGCGCTGAGAGCTTCGAGGAACTGGCAGGAGCTGGTTCGGGGGTAGGGGGGTGGAGCATCGGGTCTCGCTCGATGCGGACGATTTGCTCATGTACATTTCGAACCCGCTGCAGGGGATGGGAGAGGTCATGCGGACCTTGGGGGGATTTGGCAGTTTTTCGGGGTATAAATTGAACATGGGGAACAGCGATGTTTGTGATTCAGGCTGGAGGGAAGGAGGAGTGACTGGGGGTGCTGCCGCTTAGAATGGTAGGTAAGAACTTTTGCTATCTGGGAATCCAAGCGACTCGGAAATGGGAGGCACTGCATAAGCTTAATCTATCCCGGTTGGCAGAGCAAATGGAAGTGGACTTTAAGAGATGGGACATGCCTTGGAGGATACATTTAAACTGCCGCCAGGGAATGGTTTTAGATATTTGCAATTGCGGGACATCCTGAGAAAACAGGTGCTGGCCTTTCCGCTGCTGCCGCCACGGGGGATACAGGATACCTCGGTGGGCGAGGGGAAAGTGTCGGATATCTACCAGGAGCTGTTGGAGGTGGAGGAAACTCCGATGGAGGAGCTTTAGGGCAAGTGGGAGGACGAGCTAGGTGGAGAGTTAGAGGCAGGTCTATGGGTGGATGCCCTAAGCAGGGTCAATTCCTCCTCTTCATGTGCCAGGCTTAGCCTAATACAATTTCAGGTAGTCCACCGGGCACACATGACGGCGGCGAGGATGAGCATGTTTTTCGGGGTTGGAGATAGATCTGTGAGGTGTGCGGGAACCCCAGCAAACCATGTCCACATGTTCTGGGCATTCGCGAAGCTCAGAGGGATTTGGTAGGGGTTTGCGAAGACAATGTCCACGGTGCTAGGAACTCGGATGGCGCCAAGTCAAGAGGTAGCGATCTTTGGAGTGTCAAAAGACCCGGGAGTTCAGGGAGTGAAAGAGGCCGACGTCCTGGCCTTTGCCTCCCTGGCAGCCTGGAGACGGATCCTTTTAATGTGGAGGGACTCGAAGCCCGCGAGTGTCGAGACCTGGGTTAGTGACATGGCTGCGTTTCTGAGGCTTGAGAAAATAATGTTTGCCTGAAGAGGGTCAATGTTGGGGTTCTCTCGGAGGTGGCAGCCGTTCGTCGATTTTCTCGGGGAAAATTAAAATGTCAGCAGAAGCAGTATTCCAAAGGGTGGGGGGGGGGGGTGGATAGGTGTCAATTGGTTGTGGTGTGTGAAGATTGGGCCGGGTGGGGTAGTGTTTATTTTACCATGTCAATGTCATGGTTATTGCTTTTGTTGTTGTTATAAAAATTTGCAAATACTTTAATAAAAATATTTTATAAAAAACTAAAATCTGAAGAGAAATCCACGTCAACCTTGGCGGACATCCTTAAATGATTGATCAATAAATACACACGTATTTTAAGGTGTTTTTTTGGATCGATTACTGCACCAGGTTTAGTGTTTTGTATTCATTTACGGGATGTGGGCGTCGCTGGTTGGGCCAGCATTTATTGCCCATCCCTAACTGCCCTTCAGAAGACGGTGATGATTTGCTTTCTTGTACCGTTTCAGTCCTTCAAGTGGAGGTACACCCACAATGTGAGCGAGTTCGCGGTTTTGCCCCAGCGACAATGAAGGAACGGCGATGTATTTCCAAGTCGGAGTGATGAGAGACTGGGAAGGGAACCTCCAGGTGCTTGGATTCCCAGTTATCCGTTGCTCTTGTCCTTCTATATGGTATTGGTCGTTGGTTTGGAAGGTGCTGCCTAAGGAACATTGGTGAGTTAATGCATTGCAACTTGTAGATTGTACAGAAGGCTGCCATTGTTCGTCGATTGTAGAGTGTTTGAAAGTTTGTGGAAGGAGGAGCAATTAAGTGAGCTGCTATGTCGTGGTTTGTGTCAAGCTTCTTGAGTGTTGGTGCCTGGGCTAGTGGAGAGTATTCCATTACAAAGAACAAAGAAAAAAGAACAAAGAAAAATTACACCACAGGAACAGTCCCTTTGGCCCTCCAGGCCTGCGCCGACCCTGATCCTCTATGTAAAACTGTCGCCTATTTTCTAAGGATCTGTACCCCTCTGCTCCCTGCCCATTCATGTATCTGTCTTGAAACATCTCAAATGACGCTATCGTGCCCGCCTCTACCACCTCCGCCGGCAATGCGTTCCAGGCACCCACCACCCTCTGTGTAAAGAATTTACCACGCATATCTCCCTTAAACTTATCCCCTCTCACCTTTAACTCGTGACCCCAAGTAATTGAGACCCCCACTCTGGGAAAAAGCTTCTTGCTATCCACCATGCCTATACCTCTCATGATTTTGTGGACCTCAATGAAGTCCCGCCTCAACCTTTGTCTTTCTAATGAAAATAATCCTAATCTACTCAATCTCCGTTCAAAGCTAGCGCCCTCCATACCAGGCAACATCCTGGTGAAGCTCCTCTGCACCTTCTCCAAAGCATCCACATCCTTTTGGTAAGTGACGACCAGAACTGTATGCAGTGTTCCAAATGTGGCCGAACCAAAGTCTTATACAACTGTAACATGACCTGCCAACTCTTGTACTCAATACCCCGTCCGATTACACTCCTGACTTGTGCCGTGCAGATTGTGGATAGGCATTGGGTGATCAGGAGGTGAGTTAACCGCCGCAGGACTCCCAGCTTTGACCTGCCCTATTAGTGACAGAATTAATGTGGTTCGTCCAGTTCGGTTCCTGATCAATGGCAAGCCGCAGAAAGTTGATTGCGGGGGATTGAGCAATGACAATGCCATTGAATGTCAAGGGGTAATGGTTAGATCCTCTCTTCGTGGAATCCTACAGTGCAGAAGGAGGCCATTTGGCCCATCCAGTCTGCACCGACCCTCTGAAAGAGCACCCCAACCTAGGCCCAGTCCCCCACCCTATCCCTGTAACCCCACCGACGGACAATTTAGCATGATCAGTCCACCTAACTTGCACAAAGATGGACTATGGGGGAAGACTAGAGCACCCGGGGCAAATCCAGGCAGAGAGGCGAAGAATGTACAAACTCCACACAAAGAGTTTCCCGCGGTCGGAATTGAAACCTGGTCCCTGTGCTGTGGCGTTTCTCTGTCTGGGTTGTGGTGGTGAATCCCATTCAGAAGAGGGGCGAATGTGCAAATTCCACTCATACAGTGACCCAGGGCCGGGATTCGAAGCCGGGTCCTCGGCGCAGTAGGCAGCAGTGCTAACCACTGTGCCATCGTGCTGCCCCTTAAATAGCATTACTAACCAACGGCCCTGCCGGTCACTGACAAAGTCATGAAGAGAGCTCGGGATTCTCGGTCAAAGATCTGGTAGTCTATCACCTCGATACCGCTGATCCGCATTTTCCTGAGCTGCCTTCATGGCCTCTGCTAATGTTGTTCTACCTACAAGGACAGTGCTTCCCTGTCGTGGGGCACCAACGTACCTCAACCATTGAGCCAGAACCCAAGCTCACCGCTGTCCATCCTGGAACACGGTAGGTCTCAGGTTCAGCTGGCTTAGGTGTCTGTCCTTTCTCTTAAACATTGCTATCGAATCCTGCTGTCTACGCCAAATGTGCATTGTATTAGTCCAAGGGTTCTTTGTGATTCCGACACACTGCAATTAAAAGAACAACGACTGAGGCTCGTCTACTCTACTTTCTTGATAAGAATAATATAAGATAAGAAAACAACACAAGAATCTCTCGCGCATCAGCTCGTCGGTGACCCCGGCGTCGACGACAGCACCGAGATTCAGTTCCTGGCACATGTGTCGACTCTGGTGCAAGGTGAAGTTGATCGAATGAGCAAAAAGTCCTCATATTTATACAGTGTTGTAAATACGTCTAGGATCGATAAGCAGCTGCGAAAGTCAGCAACATGTAGGAGATGACCTGAGTCGGCACACCTGGTGCTTTATGTCCCAGTCAACATCCTGGCTCTGGGAGGCTGCCAAGTATCCTCACATTTCACATAATTAACCCATCCCTTACACTCAAGCCCATCCTTATCCTTTTCCGTAATTCTTTTTGAATCCAATTGAGTTATGTTCACTGTCTGTAAAATGCCCTGCCACGCTACAACTACCTGCCGTGTGTCGTTAACTAAACTTCAGTCTAGGACCTTTTTACCAACAGGCTTAAAAAGTTCTCTTGGATGAATTTTAAGAATTCCGCTCCCTCTAAACATTTTACACGATGAGTACCCCAGTTAATGTTGGGGAAGTTGAAATTCCCGACAACAACCACGCTCTTACACCTCTGTAATTTGTCTACTTATCTGGTCTTCTATTTCTCTCCGACTGTTAGGGGGCCTAGAGAATAGACCCAACAATGTGATTGCTCCTTCTTGGTTTTTAATTTGTACCATATGGCTTCAGTTGAAGAGCTTTCAAAGATGTCGTTCCTCGTTCCTACTGCAATTGATTCACTGACGAAATTTGCGACACCCTCCTCGTTTTTTAACCTCCTTATCAATCTCGCCGAAAGATCCCGGTTCCTGAAATATTGAGGTGCCATTCCTGCTCCTCTATCAACCATGTCTCACTGACAGCAATAACATCTCGCACTCATGTTTTAATGTGTGCCCTGAATTCATCTGCATTGTTCTGCAAATTCTTGTATTAAAATAAATGCCATCCAACCGTGCCAAACGCATTTCTGACTTAACAGCTGTGGGCAATTAATGCCTTCCAGACTCATTTGATATCTATTCTAATTTTGGGTAGTCATCTATCTCTGTTTAACCTTCTCTCCTCATCCCAGCACCCTGCAAAGTTTGTTTAAACCCTCATGAAAAGCACGAGCAAGCCTCCTGGAAGGACAACGGTCCCATTTCAATTCAGGTGCAAACTGTCTACCTTATACAGGCCCCAGCATGCTCACAGAGTGTCCCAATGTCCCATAAATATAAAGGCTTCCCTCATGCAACATCCATCCAGCCACGCATTCATATGGACTAACCTCAGATTTCTATACTCACTAGCATGAGGTACTGGAAGTATTCCACAGATTACTACCTTCTGGGTTCTGCTTTTTATTCTACCCCCTAGCTCTCTAAGTACTAATTTCAGCAACTGATCCCAAGTCTCAAGTTGGGCAGCACGATAGCACAGTGGGTACCACTGTTGCTTCACAGCACCAGAGTCCCAAATTCGAATCCCGGCTTGGGTCCCTGTCTGTGTGGAGTTTGCTCGTTCTCCCCGTGCCAGCGTGGTTTTTTTCAGGGTGTTCCGGTTTCCTCCAACATGACCCGAAAGACGTGCTGTTAGGGAAATTGGACATTCTGAATTCTCCTTCTGTGTGCCCGAACAGGCGCCGGAATGTAGTGACGAGCTGCTTTTCACTGTAACTTAATTGCAGTGTTAATTTAAGCCTACTGAGGACAAAAAAAATTCTTATTATTTTGCTGTCTATATCGTTTATATCTGAAATGCCTCTACTTGTTTAATGTTAATAATTGTTCATAATTATTCATATCTATATCTCCAATTTCAGAAAACAGAATTAGCAACAGACATGGAATCACAGCTACGCCAATAACATTATTTCATGGCCGATCACCCTGACAGAGATTCCAATTGGCCGAAATGAGCCGAGGCATATTCGTCATTGCCATCAGGGGGAGGGATGTGCTCATAATCAGTTTCTAATTAGTTTTCAAGGGGTCATGGTCAACTGTTGATGCAATTTTACATTGTCGTCTGACTGGCCCTCGAAGGCGTCTGTTAAATGTGGGATCATCCCTCTCTTTAAATTTGTTTGTCGGTTTTGGTCAAATAATTTTTCATGATTTAATCATTCAGGATGTGCAAATATGCTGCCATGTCTTCATAATTGATATATTGATATAATTGGCTCAAAACCTCATTTAATTGGTATTAGATCATTTCCGTAACTCCACGTTTTGGACAGGTTAGTGTTTTCTGGTTATTTGATATGAGTCTCTATTTTTAAAGCAAAGAGAAAAAGCAAACAAGTTACGTCTCACGTTAAAACTAATAAAGGAGTTTACAAAATCCAAACATAGTGTTTGTGATGTTGGGTGTAGACTTAAGATAAGATAGCATGTGCAATGCGATTCTTTATAGAAATCCATTGCAACAGACAGGCATTGTTGATGAGAGAACTGCTTTGCTATATGTTTTTGTTGCTTCTGTCAGAGATAGGCATAAGTCAAATTAACTTACGGAATACTATTATGAAAATCCAAAATTGCCCAGATTACACCTCATGTATAAAATACATATTAATGCCTTTACATGATGGATCTCCCAAATACAGCAGCATACATTCAACTAACATAGATTACATTTTATTAGAACGACAGAAAAGCTAATTACATAACTGAATTCTAAACTTATAAAATCAAAAGTGATTACATACTGCCAAACAAAATGTCTTCCTATAAACACCAAAATTAAACTGTACTAATTTAATGCATAAGGCTGAAAGTGATAACATTTATTTTTCTTTCCACGGTAGAATTTTTTATTTAGAGAAGACACCTGAGAAAGTCCTTCTAAGGAAGAGGCTTTGTGTTTGTCCATCTCTTTGCTGCATGTTGCCTGCTGTCTCATTGCTTGCATGTTCATTCCATGCTGTGATACCCAGCGATGCTGAGTCCACAGTGAAGATATTTACAAGGTAATAGAAAAGCAAATCCCTCAACTGAACACTGGAACTCGAAAAAGAAATTAACTGGATATCGTCTATCTGAAATAATACCCTTATCCTGACGTTGAAGACACTGCTGCCCCTGAAACGACACAAACTCTTTGGTATTTGGTAGGGCCGACTGATGGTTACCGATAGCTCACAAACCTTATTGAGTTCTTTGGGAAGGTGACAAAACAGGTGGACGAGGGTAAAGCAGCTGCTGTGGTGTATATGGATGTCAGTAAAGTGTTTCATAAGGTTCCCCACGGTAGGCTACTGCAGAAAATACGGAGGCATGGGATTCAGGGTGATTTAGCAGTTTGGATCAGAAATTGGCTAGCTGGAAGAAGACAAAGGGTGGTGGTTGATGGGAAATGTTCAGACTGGAGTCCAGTTACTAGTGGTGCACCACAAGGATCTGTTTTGGGGCCACTGGTGTTTGTCAGTTTTATAAATGACCTGGAGGAGGGCGTAGAAGGATGGGCGAGTAAATTTGCATATGACACTAAAGTCGGAGGAGTTGTGGACAGTGCGGAAGGATGTTACAAGTTACAGAGGGGCATGGATAAGCTGCAGTGCTGGGCTGAGAGGTGGCAAACGGAGTTTAATGCAGAAAAGTGTGAGGTGATTCATTTTGGAATGAATAACAGGAAGACAGAGTACTGGGCTAATGGTAAGATTCTTGGGAGTGTGGATGAGCAGAGAGATCTCGATGTCCATGTACATAGATCCCTGAAAGTTGCTACCCAGGTTTAGAGGGTTGTTAAGAAGGCGTACGGTGTGTTAGCTTTTATTGGTAGAGGGATTGAGTTTCGGAGCAATGAGGTCATGTTGCAGCTGTACAAAACTCTGGTGCGGCTGCATTTGGAGTATTGCGAGAAATTCTGGTCGCCGCATTATAGGAAGGATGTGGAAGCATTAGAAAGGGTGCAGAAGAGATTTACCAGAATGTTGCTTGGTATGGAGGGATGATCTTATGAGGAAAGGCTGAGAGACTTGAGGCTGTTTTCGTTGGAGAGAAGAAGGTTAAGAGGTGACTTAATTGAGGCGTACAAGATGATCAGAGGATTGGATAGGGTGGACAGTGAGAACCTTTTTCCTCGGATGGTGATGTCTAGCACGAGGGGACATAGCTTTAAATTGAGGGGAGATAGATATACGACAGATATCAGAGGTCGATTCTTTACTCAGAGAGTAGTAAGGGCGTGGAATGCCCTGCCTGCAACAGTAGTGTACTCGCCAACACTAAGGGCGTTCAAATGGTCATTGGATAGACATATGGACGATAAGGGAATAGTGTAGATGGGCTTTAGAGTGGTTTCACAGTTCGGCGCAAAATCCAGGGCCGAAGGGCCTGTACTGCGCTGTAATGTTCTATGTTTTAATAACCCTCTGCCAGTTTCTTGTGAAATAAAATAAGAATGCATTTCACACGAAAGCTCTTCCTGGTTGAACTGCATCCCACTTGTTTATTTGAAATTTGACGTCGGGGACAAACAACAATATTCCATTGTCAAACTGACGTTTAATTTATGACAACAACCTTGTTAAATATAGATTTAATCCATTCACGATTTCCCAATCACTTTTTGTTACTAAAGGAAACATAGCATCATAGACAATAGGAGCAGATGTGGCTGTTTGTCCCTTCGAGCCTGCTCCACCTTTCATTATGTTAGTGGCTGATCCTCCAATTTATTAACCGGATCGCGTCTTCCCCCCCCCCCCCCCCCCCCCCCCAGAATGTCCTGCAACCGTTCCGAGACATTCTTGACCCTTGCACCAGGGAGGCAACATACCATCCTGGTGTCCCGATTGCGTCCGCAGAACCGCCTGTCTATTCCCCTTACAATTGAGTCCCCTATCACTATAGCCCGGCCATTCTTCTTCCTGCCCAGCTGCGCAGCAGAGCCAGACACGGTGCCATGAACCTGGCTGCTGCTGCCTTCCACTGGTGAGCCATCTCCCTCAACAGTAGCCAAAGTGGTATATCTGTTTTGCAGGGAGATGACCGCAGAGGACACCTGCACTGCCTTCCTACTCTTGTTCTGTCTTTTGGTCACCCATTTTCTATCTCCCTCAGTTCCTTTCACCTGCGGTGTGACCAACTCGCTAAACGTGCTATCCACGCCGTCACCAGCATCGCGGATGCTCCAAAGTTAGTCCATCCGCAGCTCCAGAGCCATCAAGCAGTCTAACAGGAGCTGCAACTGGACACACGTCTTGCACGTGAAGGAGCCAGGGACAGTGGACGTGTCCCTGAGCTCCCACATCGCACACGAGGAGCATGACACGGGCCTGAGATCTCCTGCCATGTCTTAAACCTTCGGTTAACTTCAACAATTAAAATTTACCCCCAAAAATTAAATAAATAAATAAACAACGAAGACAAAAATATATCAATATACCAATGAAAAGAAAACAGAAACACTACTTACCAGTCACTGACCTCGAGCCTTCCTCTTGATCTTCACAGTGGTTGTTTTTTTTTGGTTAGAGGAGGGGGGTAGGGAGGGAAACACTGAAGAAGTGTTTCAGGTTTAAGTGTCACTTGACAACAGCTCCTCCACAAACTACCTTCAAATGGCATTGTGTAGGTTAGATAGCTTTTGTTTCGGTGCAACATCGTGGGCCGAAGGGCCTGTACTGCGCTGTATTGTTCTATGTTCTAAATTAGGGTGACCACGACGGAGGTATGCAAATCTCCCTTGTAACACCAATCAGCAGCTCCGCTCTACTGCCCTCTGCAGGATGCTTGTCTTCACTCGAACAGCTAGGGTCTTTAGCTCAGGTACACCTGCAATTTAGGGTGACCACGACGGAGGTATGCAAATTTCACTTGTAACACCAATCAGCAGCTCCGCTCTACTGCCCTCTGCTGGATGCTTGTCTTCACTCGAACAGCTAGGGTCTTTACCTCAGGTACACCTGCAATTTAGGGTGACCACGCAGGATGAGTACACGGTTACATGGATGGGGGGGAAGCTGTGTTAGCGGGGTTGTGGGTGAGGTGTGGGAGTGGCGTGGAGGTGGTGCGGAGGTGACAGTGGTGTGGTGGTATGGGATTGACAGAGTTCTGAGGGTGCGGTGCAGGTTAGGGTGCTGTGAGGGTTGTATGGGGGTGAGGGTGGTGTAAGGGTGTGGGCAGTGTTGCGAATTTGACTAGCATGTCACAGGGAACTGCAACACAGCAGGGTGTCATTTCTCCGCATGACATCAATCTCCAGCCCGGCGACTGCCCTTTCCTCGGGCTTGCCGATGGCGTCGGGGCCAACTGGTCTGCGGAGAGCGGCCACAGTTCCGGGAATTACTTTCCAGTCTTCTTCCACTCCCGGCTGTTATTGACGGCCGTCTCCTGGGAGAGGGGCGGGGGGGGGGGGGGGGGTGGCGGGGGGAGCAACAGAAAATGCACAGTGTAGGACAGTCCAACGGATGCAGCTCAGGGGATGGGCAACTGGTGGCTTCTGTGGCCAGGGCAACCGGCATTGGCGGCCGGTTGTGATGCAGTTTGGGGGTTCGGACGCCCTCCTGGTGGGAAGTGTGTGGTTATGGCTGTGTGAAATGGGGGTGAATGCCAGCAGCACAAATCTTCCTACACACCCTGGCCGCCCTGAGGAATTCATGCAGATATTTCCTCAAATCCTGGCTGGTCCGGATGGTGTTGCCGATGATGCTTCCTGCCTCTTCGACATATTCACGGGCACAGCGAACGGCAACGAAGGGCAACCTCCTTCCTGGGCCGGGATACAGGGTCGCTCACCTCACTTCCATGGCGTCGATCAGCGTCTCAAGCTCGGCGTCTGTGAGTCTTGCTGCTGCTCTCCTTGCTGTCATGTTGTTGACTGGGATGGTGCGTGTGGTGTGCGAAGTGTGTATACGTAGCTGCAGCTTGGCTGTCTCCTGGGTGTCAATCATGAATTCAGAGAATCCAGCACAGTTTCTCCTTGGAATCGATTGAGCTCCACGTGGCCCCTCAACGGTATTTTTGCATGTAACCTGTCTAGCCCTGTTACACTGTTACAGGTTTCTATGAGATTCCCGTTCCATTTGTCTGAACTGCAGAGTATACAATGATAATCGACACAACCTCTCCAAATGCATCAGTGAGCCATCCCAAGAATCAGCCTCGTCAACCATCTCTGCTCTCCGTCTGCAGCAAGTACATCCTTCCTCAGATAAGGCGACAGAAAAATCGGTGCAATATTACACGTCGTGATCTCACCGAGACCCTGAATAATTGCAGCAAACCACCACTGCCCCTGCACTCTAAATCATTCACTATAAAGGCCACCACACTATTTGCCTCATTCACCAACTTCACCACTGCACTGGCAGAAACGTGAGTGTGTGACGATCTGAATTCAATTATGAATGTATATTCTACGGTCACTTTTGCAGACCACATGTAGATCATGTTTAATTGACGACCACATCGTGGCAAAGTCTTTTGGCGTAGAGTGTAGAAAACGGAAAATAAAGTTTCTGATCATTAGAAATGTGGGATTTTATTGTCCTGCATGATGCGCCAGTTTATATAACTGCACACGTAGATAGGTAGTAAAACACGAACCAAGATTATTATCTGAATGGTCATAAATTGGAAGAGGGTAATGTACAAAAAGGCGAGAGTTTCCTGTAATCCAGTCGCTAAAAATAAGCATGCGGTTGCAGAAGTTGGTGAATAATGCAAATAGTGTGTTGCCGCAGACGTCGAGGCCGTGCCTTCTTTGAAGCAGAATGGAGGGAAATCAGTGTGGTAGCTGCCCTCTTCATCCTGTGATTGGATTGAGAATGCCAAATTCAACTTCAGCTGAGTTGCATTCTGCCGTCACATGCCGGTCAGACCGGGTGAGAATGACATATTTCCTTCCCTCGAAAGACATTAATGAAGCAAATAGTTTTTTTCCAACAAGCGACAATGGATTGGTGATGACCATAACTGAGATAAAATATACACTCCAGATTAGTAATTAGGATTACGTCGATCAGCTGCTGTGGTGAGATTTGAAGTGGTCTCCGAGAGCAGTTCCACTGCTCATTAGATGACCCACCTGCTTTGCTATATGTGTGGCACGGCGGTACTGTGTCACAGTGGTTATCACTGCTGCCTCACAACACCAGGGACCCGGGTTCAATTCCGTCCTCGGGTGACTGTCTGTGTGAAGTTTGATCTTTCTCCTTGTATCTGTGTGGGTTCCTTTGGGTGCTCCGGTTTCCTCTCACATTCCAAAGATATGCAGAATAGGTGGATTGGCCATCCGAAATTGCCCTTCCGTGTCCAAATGGTTAGGTGGGGTTACTGGGTTACGGGATAGCATCGGGCCGTGGGCCTAGGTAGAATGCTCTTTCCAAGTGTCGGTAAAGGCAAGCTGGGCCGAATGGCCTCCTTCTGCACTGCAGAGATTATATTCTTCGACGATACTCTCAATAAATAAAAAGGATAAGACTTTTGATGCTACAAATCTGAAATAAAGCTGGGAATTGCTGGATAAACTCCACTTGTCTGCTACGTGCAGTGGTCAGAGAAACAGAGATAACGTTCCCAGCCCAATATGACAGAATTGCCATACTGAACTGGGATAGTGAACTGTTTCTCTCCACAGATGTTGTCAGAATTGCTGGATGTGCACCTAAACTGCATGTATTCATTACTCTCAATCGAACTTTATCAAAAGGAAAATCACGTCTGGGCTGTTTTCCGAGACGGTGGCGGGAGGAAGTAACTGGGTATTAAACCAATGAGGCCTAAACTGCTCGAGGCACGTGGGTTCAAACCCCACCAGGGCATCAATGCGTCTTCAATTCCATGAACCGGTCTGGAACATAAAGCTTGCCACGGGAATGGTGACCATTAACGATTTCTATAAAAAAACATTTGGTTCTCTGATATCCTTTGTGGAGGCAATTCTACCATCCATTTCTAATCTGGTCTACTTGTCACTCCAGACTTGCAGCACTGTGGTTAACATTCGGAACTACCCTCTGGAATGGACTGCCAATTTATTCAGTTCAAGAGAAATTAGAGCTGGGGTATTAAAGCTGTCTCAGGAAGCGACGCCCACATCCCATGAAAAGAACATAACGCCCCGTTTTATTATTAATGAGAGGGAAATGGCTCTAAATTCTCTGAAGTTAGCTCCGGTTAATCTCAAGCTTTGCAGCTGTCTGGCTAATTTAGTCACGAGAGTCAGGGGGTATTTAAACAGATTGAACAATTCAACACGGAATTTCGCCTGTGAAGCTACAAAAATTATTTTGTTTGTGCAGGAGCTCAAATCCTGCAGCATGAATCCTATTTGGTTCATGATGGTGAATGGATTATTATAGTCTGACTGCAAGAATTGCACATGTGTACTTTGGGCACAGATGAAATGAATATGTATGACCACCCATGGCAGTATGAAATTTCCAGATATGAGCACCAGTAACACAATGGATCGCCTTCGACTTTCCATTTCGGGGTCATTATCACTGCTGTGGAGAGTCTTCCTAATCCTGTTTCTCAGTAAGATGTGCCTGAGGTTCAGACCATTGAACAGCAGCACCAAGAGAAATGGAACAAAAGTTAGTAAAACTATATTGATCCAGAGATATGTAACCCAAAACGGTTCAGTGTACCGACTTGAAGTCACAAGGCAGAACCACGATATATTGTCGATTATTACCTGGTGTCAGACACAAAATATCTTGGTATATTTTCCAAAATGCTCAGGCCTAATATCGTGCAGACGATCGTCATCACAGTTTTTTTGGTGCAATGTTGTGTTCTAATTTTTTGGCAACAAATGGCTATGTATCGATCAAAGGTGAAGGCGACTGTTAACCAGACAGAACATGTCACCGGAATAACAAGTTAGGAAGAATTTTATTCTGCAGACAGGCGTGTAGTCTAGAAATTAATCAGGGAAATAAATATCATGCAACTCGAAGAGGATGACGTCAAATATCAGGCACAGCAGATCCACCACTGCCATGATAACGAGGTAAACAGCGATGCATCTGAAGAGGCCGCATTTTCCCCGAGACAGGATCAGAATGGTCATCGCATTGGCCGCAAAGGAGAGGGAGGAGTTGTGTTAAGACAAAGATGCAGAATGAGGCAAAAATCATAACAATCGATATTGTCGATTTAGACTGCAGTTCCACGCGATAATCATGCGATAATTGTTTTTAAATAGCATCTGTTGGATACACACTGTTTCATGGGGGTGGGGTGGGGGGGGGGGGGGAGCTAAATGTTTAATTACTTTCCTTAGAATAATGCAGATTTCCAGTACCCACAGTAGTTTGGAAGCATGTGTTGCTCATGCTGATTTTGCTTTATTCAAACTCATACCTCTCTTTCACGCAAGTCCCAAGGACTCTTAAATATGTGTCTATTAACGTCATTCACTGAGTCCTTTCTAAGAGAAATAGCAACTCGTAAAATTGGTTAATGTACAGATTTAAAGTCACTGATTCACATTTAATTCTAACGAAATATTTTGGATACAAATCAAAGACAGTTCGGATTTCATCACCGTTTTCTAATATATCCCTTGCCTGTTTAACAGTTACCTTGATGGTAATAGTAAAAAGTCTTACGGCACCAGGTTAAAGTCCAACAGGTTTGTTTCGATGTCACTGGCTTTCGGAGCGCTGCTCCTTCCTCAGGTGAATGAAGAGGTATGTTCCAGAAACATATATATGGACAGATTCAATGATGCCAGACAATGCTTGGAATGCGAGCATTAGCAGGTGATTAAATCTTTAGAGATCCAGAGATGGGGTAACCCCAGGTTAAAGAGGTGTGAATTGTGTCAAGCCAGGACAGTTGGTAGGATTTCGCAGGCCAGCTTATGGGGGATGAATGCAATGCGACATGAATCCCAGGTCCCGGTTGAGTCCGCACTCATGTGTGCGAAACTTGGCCATAAGCTTCTTCTCTGCGATTCTGCATTGTCGCGCGTCCTGAAGGCCGAGCAGAAGCTTAGAGCCAAGTTTGATGTCTGTGCTCACCCCAGTCCAACTCCGGCGTCTCCACATCTTGATGATAATACAAATCGGACATTCAGGCGCTGTTCTGTCTTTGTGATTTTCCATTATAATGCGCACAGGTGCAACAATATTAATCACAATTTAACATTCAAGCTCACCATTTGAACAAACAACAAATGGACATAGATTAGTTTTCTCTATCTAATGTTTTAGAGTGGCCAATTCGATATTAATTCAAACTCCATTTCAGTACCATAACAGAGGCACACTTACAATACAGGGCATCAATGCCTGGCATCAGGTTTGCTTTCATTACAACATGTCTATTTCAAATAGTAGCATGTTTGCCTTCAGGTATGGTCTATATAAAGGGTTGTATCACTATTCAACAGTTCGTTAACTTGTAATTTCTTGTCTAAAGTACAGAAAATTGATGAAACGATTGCCAAAATGACGAGCATGAAGTTGGGATTGCAGGTGTTGCAGCAGGGATGGACATTAAACAAATCTGCAGTTGGTCCAAACGGTGCAATGCTCAACTTTGAATAGTCGCTGGACAGTCATTGGAAAGGAATTGGGCAGCAATTCCCGTTCCGCCCGCCGCGACACAGGAAATTTCCGCCCATTAATGGACCTTTAAATGGGCCATCAAATCTCACCTGCCAGCCGCAACAAATCCCGTGTCGGGTGGGACGGGAAAATAACCCCTCAGCTTGAGGTCGGTTAAAACATAGACCGACTTTTCTGGTACACGATGGGTGTTTTCCATGGCTCTAGAAATGTGATTGAATCTGCCTTGCAGTCCTGTGTAAACAAAGTGCAGTTATGGATCGTAACGTTACCATTTTGGCACGCCGTTCCCAGATGTGTGCGCGCTGCTGTCCCTGACACGTCCACCTACAGTCCCGCTGAACATCAGTTGTCGGAAACACAACGGCATCCTCAATGGGATTATGGTCTCTGACAATGTTCGACACGTCCAATCACCAACATACTGATGGGAATATATGGATTGTACGTTTGGAAAAGGTTCAGGATAATGAAGGTTATGCCGAACTTGGGGCGATGATATTAAATACCCACTTACTATAGATCTCAGTTTTTTCCCCCTTCTGGTGACTTCAAAAACGGAAATCGGCGTGGTGCATCATTGTTGTCGGAATTTCTGTCGTTTCTCGCATATTGTATTCCAAAGTTAAAGATCTGCTTTTCCACGCCATTATTACATTAGTGAAATACAGATATAAATTTTACAAGGGTAAAGAAGGCGGGTCAGCCATCATCCCATTTTACCGTATTTCTCACTTAGACCGGAGTCTATTTCAGGATGAAAACCATTCTTCTTGGCGAAAGTTTAACTTTAGCCTAATGGAACGAGGTTTTGTGTGAATTATATAACAGATGTGAGCCCCTGGTTTTCATCTTCTGCTTTCAGCATCGTTTTTAATACAGAGAAAAGCGCAGACCGATAAGAGAGCGTGAGTATCGGAGTATCGGAGTATCGCTGAGACACAGCGAAGAGCGAGTTTGGAAATTTGAAGCTCGGTGGGAATTGAATTCAATCGGTAAGACTGTTCCTTTTTAAACTTCAGGAGTTTAAATAAATCTAGAATTGTGCAGTGATTGTTAACAAGGGCTGCCCCAGCCACTCACATAACTGGTTGGCAGTTAAGAGTCAGTCACCTTAATTTACTTTGATCTAAAAGCAGGTGTGTGGGGGTGGGGGGGGGGTGTGGGGTGGGGGGTGGGGGGGGGGGGGGGGGGGTGGGGGGGGGGGGTGGGGGGGGGGTTGGGGGGGGGAGTCAACTCAGTCCAATTTTAAGAGCAACTTGTAACTCACTTTCACTGAGCCAGAGAAGACACAGCCAGAGTGAGACACAGCGAAGAGTGTGTTTGGGAATTTGAAGCTAGGTGGGAATTGAATTCAATCGGTAAGACTGTTCCTTTTTAAAATTCATAAGTTCAAATTAATCTAGAATTGTACAGTGAAGGTTAACAAGGGCAGCCCGCCCACTCACATAACTGGTTGGAAGTTACGTGTCAGTCACCTCAATCTACTTTGACCTAAAGCAGGTGTGTGTGTGTGTGTGTGTGTGTGGGGGGGGGGGGGGGGGGGATGAGTCAACTCAGGCCAATTTAAAAGAGCAACTTGTAACACACTCCCAGTGACTTCTCCCAGTGAGCCAGAGAAGACACAACCAGAGTGAGACACAGCGAAGAGTGAGTTTGGGAATTTGAAGCTAGGTGGGAATTCGAAGCTGGGTGGGGAGGAGGTGTTTTGCAACCCTGGTAAGTGACTGGTGAGTAGTTTTTCTTTTCATTGTTTAATTAATTAATTCATTTTTTCTTTCGTCTTTTGGAATTGTAACAGTATAAGCTACCCTAAGGTTTAAGATATGGCAGGAAATCCCAGACCCGCGTCATGCCCCTCCTATGCGATGTGGGAGCTCAGGAACACGTCCACTGTCCCTGGCTCCTTCAGGTGCAAGAAGTGTGTCCAGTTGCAGCTCCTGTTAGACCGCTTGACGGCTCTGGAGCTGCGGATGGACTCACTTTGGAGCATCCGCGGTGCTGAGGACGTCGTGTATAGCACGTTTAGCGAGTTGGTCACACCGCAGGTGAATGTTACTGAGGGAGATTAAAAAATGTGTGACCAAAAGATAGAGCAAGAGTACGAAGGCAGTACAGGTGTCCCCTGTGGTCATCTCCCTGCAAAAACAGGTATACCGCTTTGGATAAATTTGAGGGAGATGGCTCACCAGGGGAAGGCAGCAGCAGCCATATTCAATGCACCGTGGCTGGCTCTGCTGCGCAGCCAGGCAGGAAGAAGAATGGCAGGACTATAGTGATGGGGACTCAATCGTAAGGGGAATAGACAGGCGGTTCTACGGCCGCAATCGAGTCTCCAGGATGTTATGTTGCCTCCCTGGGGCAAGGGTCAAGGATGTCTCTTGGCTGCTGCAGGACATTAGAGGGGGGGGGGGCACATAGGCACCAACGATATAGGTTAAAAAAACGGGACGAGGTCTTACAAGCTGAATTCAGGGAGTTAGGAGTTAAACCAAAAACTAGGACCTCAAAGGTAGTAATCTCAGGATTATTACCATTGCCACGACCTAGTCAGAGTAGGAATGTAGATAGGATGAATGCGTGGTTGGAGAGATAGTGCAAGAGGGAGGGATTCACATTTCTGGGGCATTGGAACCTGTTCTGGGGGAGGTGGGACCAGTACAAATCGGGCGGTCTGCACTTGGGCAGGACTGGAACCGATGTCCAAGGTTTTTTGTAGCTAGAGCTGTTGGGGAGGGTTTAAACAAATGTGGCTCCGGGATGCGAAGCGATGCAGGAAGTCAGAAGGTCGTAAAACAGGGACAGAACCAAAAGGCAGTAAGGGGGAAAGTGTAAGGCAGAGAAGCCATAGACAAAAAGCAAAAAGGGCGGTAGTAGAAGGGACAGTGACTGAGGGGACCTCAGTGAATAGGCCCAGTAATACTACAAGGAATAAAACGGGAAGTATAAACATAAATGGTCAGCGACGCGGCAGATAACAAGAAGATATGAAGATATCAGTTCAACAGCATGGAAAATTAGGAGAAAAGTTAAGAGGAAATATAACTTAGGAGAGGTTGCTGATCGGGGTGTTAAGATTCAAAACAGAGGTATAAAAGACAACATAAGTGTACTTTACCTGAATGCTCGGAGTATTCCAAATAAGGTAAATGAGTTGATGGCGCAAATTATCGCGAATGACTATGATTTAGTGGCCATTACTGAAACATGGTTAAAGGATGGTCACAACTGTGTGTTCAATATCCGACGATATAAAACTATTCGGAAGGACAGAGTGGATGGAAAGGGAGGTGGTGTAGCTCTGTTATTCAAGGATGACATCCGGGCAGTAGTAAGGGATGACATCGGTGCCATGGAGGATCAGGTTGAATCCATTTGGGTGGAAACCAGGAATAGTAACGTGAAAAAGTCACTGATCGGAGTAGTCTATAGGCCACCAAATAGTAACATTATGGTGGGAAATAAACAAAGGAGTAACTGATGCATGCAGAAATGGTGCAGCAGTTAGACTGGGGGATTTTCATCTACATGTCGATTGGTTTATCCAGGTCGGTAAAGGCAGCCTTGAAGAGGAGTTTATAGAATGTATCCGTGATAGTTTCCTGGAACAGTATGAAATGGAACCTACGCGGGAACAAGCGGTCCTAGATCTAGTCCTGCGTAATGAGACGGGATTGATTAATTAACTCATAGTTAGGGATAATCTCGGAAGGAGCAATCACAATATGGTAGAATTTAAAATACAGATGGTGGCTGAGAAGGTAAAAGCAAACGTTTTGTGCTTAGGCAAAGGAGATTACAGTGGGATGTGAGAAAAACTAGCGAAGGTAGACTGGGAACAAAGACATTATGGTGAAACAAATGAGGAAAAGTGGAGAAACTCCCAAGCGATTTTTCACAGTGCTTAGCAAAGGTTTATCATAGAATTTACAGTGCAGAAGGGGGACATTCGGCCCATCGAATCTGCACCAGCTCTTGGAAAGATCACCCTACCCACGGTCAACACCTCCACAGCTCCAGGGCCCCAGGTTCGATTCCGGCTTGGGTCACTGTCTGTGCGGAGTCTGCACATCCTCCCCGTGTGTGCGTGGGTTTCCTCCGGGTGCTCCAGTTTCCTCCCACAGTCCAAAGATGTGCAGGTTAGGTGTATTGGCCATGATAAATTGCCCTTAGTGTCCAAAATTGCCCTTAGTGTTGGGTGGGGTTACTGGGTTATGGGGATAGGGCGGAGGTGTTGACCTTGGGTAGGGTGCTCTTTCCAAGAGACGGTGCAGACTCGATGGGCCGAATGGCCTCCTTCTGCCCTGTAAATTCTATGAAGTCTTGTATTCTGGCCCTCTTGACATGAATGCTTACATTGCATTTGCCATCCCAGCTGCCGACTGAATCTGCACGCTAACCTTAAGCGAATAGTGAATTAGCACTCCCAACTCCCTTTGTGCTTCTGATTTCCTCAGCAGCTACCCATTTAGAAAATAGTACATTCCTCCATTTCTCCTTCCAATGTGCATAACCTCACATTGTTCCACATTGTATTCCATCTGCCACTTCTTTGCCCACTCTCCTAGACTGTCCACGTCCTCCTGTAGCCCGCCTGCTTCCTCAATACTACCTGCCCCTCTACAGGTCTTTGTATCATCTGCAAACCTAGCCTCAGTGCCTTCAGTTCCTTCCTCCAGATCATTAATGTATATTGTGAAAAGTTGTGGTTCCAGCACCGACCCTGAGGTACACCACTAATCACTGGTGGCAGTCCTGAAAAAGGCCACTTTGTCCACACTCTCTGCCTTCTGCCAGTCAGCCAATCTTCTGCCCATGTCAGCATCTTACCCTTAACACCATGGGCTCTTAACTTGCTTAACAGTCTCCTATGCGGCACCTTGTCAAAGGCCTTCTGGAAATCTAAATAATCATGTCCACTGGTTCTCCTTTGACTAAATTCCTTGATACATCCTCAAAGAACTCTAGCAGATTTGTCACTCATGAACCCCGCCCCCCCCACACCCCCGCACCCCCTTCGCCGTTGCTGAAGTCGTGCGGACTCAGTCCTATGTTATCATGCACTTCCAAGTACTCCGCAAAATCTTACCAATGACCGAAGTCAGGCTAACCGGCCTATAATTTTCCGTCTTCTGCCTTCCTCCCTTCTTTAACAGGTGTGTTACATTAGCCACATTCCAGTCCTCCGGGACCCTTCCCGCCTCCAGTGATTCCTGAAAGATCATCACCTTTGCCTCCACAATCTCCTGCGCTATCTCTTTTAGAACCCTGGGGTGTATTCCGTCCAGTCTAGTTGATTTATCCACATTCAGACCTTTCAAATTCCCCAGAACCTTCTCCTTAGTAATGGTCGCTGCACTCATCGCCGACCGCTGATTCTCATGAAGCTCTGGCGTCCCACTGGCGTATTCCACCGGGAAGACTAATGTAAAGTAACAATTCAGTTCGTCTGCCATTTCTTTGTTTCCTATTATTACTTCTACAGCCACATTTTCCATATTGAAATATTGAAATCATGGAACCTAGATATCATGTCATATATCAGATTGGAATATTCAATGCATGACCTTAATATTACCATCAAATCCACTCCGCAGAAGAAACTTGATAGACACATCTGACAAAAGGTGTGTCCAAGAAGTAAGAGTGTTCCAATCCATCAGTCTAAGGTCTAATCATTGTAGGTCGATGTGTCATAACATGTGGCAATTCACTGAACTCCATGCACCGCATCAAACCCATGGCACCACATATGGATTAATTATTCAGAGATGGGGAAGGAAGATGGGAATACCAGTAGTGAAGGGGTATTGACTGCTTAATGGAGAATGCAGGTTTTCCTGAGCCCGCATTTTAGTTCCAGTGTCTGCAGGCTCACTTCTGCCAGGCCTCAAAATGTCAACCAACCACAGCATTCTGGGTTCTGATCGTGAGCAGATAATAAACTGTGATCCATAGTGGTAGTAGCAACGTAGTTTCGAAGAGGTCTGAACATCTGGAGGAATGCATTAATGCATTTGGATAGAGATTGGTGAGCTGGATCTCAAAGGAGTAATCGCAGATGTGTGCCATTATCTGACTTAGTGAGTGCAGAAATTGGAGAATAAAATGAGTATCTGTGGCGATGCTGCAGGGGGTATTATTCAGATTTCTGGGACAATTGGAACAATCTCCCGTTATTTGGTACAACTTTGGCCAGACGGGTTACACCTCAACAGAGCTGGAACAGATATGCAAAGCGTTCAAAGCAAGATGTTTCATGGTAAGGGAGAAGCAAAGTGCACACGTGATTGGGGAGAAGAAAAGTGGGGGATTAATGCATAGAGCGGTATTGATAGGTTCAGGGAAAGATGCAAAATAATAAAGCCTTATGTACATTTACAGTAGATTAATGTAAATATTCGGAGACTGGTCTTTGGTTGGGCGAAATGCTGGGGTAAAATTGTCACAAGTGAATACGATTTAATGCTGAGCCGTGAACGAATTAACACCAGATATATCTTGTATAGGAGAGATTGAGCAGGAATGTGAGGCTGTTTGCGAATTATTCTTTTCATGCTAACAACATCCTGTGATTGCAACTCCCTGACCTGTGGGTTCACTCGACTGACACCTAGAATGGTCTGAGGTGGGGTGAGATCCGTTGGAATTGGTTGGAATGGGTATAGTGGGGCGATCTAATCAGTAAAGTTTGAACTGGTTGGACCTATATCAATTGGAGTTTGGAAGAGTGAGGGGTGATTTGATTGAAACATATACGATCCTCAGGAGTCTTGCCAAGGTGGGCGCTGAAAGGCTGCTTCACATTGTGGCTGAGACTAGATCCAGGCGATACAGTTTAAAAATAAGTGGCTTCCCATTCGAGAATTGAGACTATGAGGTCATACTCTCGTGCGAATCTTTGGAGTTCTCTTCAACAGAGACCATGGAAGGATGCGTCACCGAATATTTTAAAGAGAGAGGAAGATTGATTCTTGACGGAGAACGAGTCAAACGCAAGCTGGGCTCTCGGGGAAGTGGAGCCGCGGTCACAATAAAATCAGCAACGATTCTATTGAATGATCAAATCCTGCTCCTGATTCTATGTTCGCCAAATGCCATGAATGAATGAAATAATTCCAAAGGACAATGGAAATGGCAGGAGCAGCGTTGATTATAATTGAATATTATATTGGTGGAGAGAGAGGATATTCTGTCTGGTCAAGCACAATATACATTTTGTTAATGTTGGGGAACAATAAGAGAATCATTGTGAACCAAATATTACCCATAGGCATGAGAATAGGGGTAAACATATAGAAGAATACATTTACAGGAAAACTACAAAGGGCCATAGGCTCATAATCATTGGAAATTTTAGTGAGCCGAATGTAGATTGAAATATCGTAGAGTTTGGACATGGAAGACGAGGACGCGATTTCCTGAACGTTCGTGAAACAGCATTTTCTTGATAAAGCGATACGCTCAGTGAGAAAGGACGCATAAGTAGACACAGCTTTGGGGAATAAATTGGGACAAAGACAGGAATTACAAGTCGGACAATAATTAACAGATAGTGATGACAGTTGCATTCAGAGAAGATTTTTTGCCGGTGGGGAACGGCCTGAAGACTTGGAGAAAATATAATCAAAATGAAAGGCCAATCTATAATTGAACACGTGTTTGCCATTCAACTGCGATGTTTTGGGTAGAGTACCGGCAGAAACCCAAAATGGACAGGGATAGATCAAAGAAAGGAAGCAACCCTGGACGATGAAATATAATGAGTAAGATGAAGCAGAACAAAACTGCATTCGACACATGTCAGGTTGATAATCCAAATTGAAAACCAGGCGGAATAGAGGAAGATCAAGAGGAAGTGCAAAAGTAAACAGGAGGACTGCGGAGAAAGTATGAGAGACTGGCAACTAACATAAAAGGGCATTCTCAAGTCCCATGCAAACATTCAATGGTTTAAAAAATATACAGGTAAAGGAGGGAGCTGGCTGACGTTGGATCAAAGAAGCAAATCAACACATGCAAGCAGATGGCACGGATGAGCTGTTAATTGTACACTTTACATCTGTTTTTTACCGAGAAAACAGGTGCCTGTAATTTCACATTTAAAGACGAGGTAGTTGATGTACTGAATAGGTTAATACGTGTTAAAAAAAAGAGGGTGCTTGAACGGTTGCGTACACTTAACATCATTTAAAACAAAAACATTCATAGGCTGTGGGACTTAAGACGCCAGAGCAGAATTAGTCCATTCGGCACAAGTGACTGTACCGCCATTCAATTATATCACGTTTAATAAAGAACAAAGAACAACGAACAAAGAACAATAAAGCACAGGAACAGGCCCTTCGGCCCGCCACGCCTGCGCCGTCCATGGTGTCTGACTAAACTAAAATCGTCTGCACTTACGGTGTCCGTATTTTTCCATTTCCACCCTTTTCATATATTTGTCTAGATGTCTCTGAAATGCCACTTTCGGACCTGCTCCCACCACCTCCCCAGGCAGCACGTTCCACATAATTACCACCCTCTGTGCTGTGAAAAAAACTTGTCTCCCATATCTGTTCTAAGCCTTTCCCCACGCACTTTAAGCCGATGTCCCATAGTACTTCACTCTCCCACCCTCGGAAAGAGCATCTGAATACCCACTCTGTCCATGCCATAAATAATCTGGTAGACCTCTACTTGGTCACCTCTCCACCTCCGTCGTTCTAGTGAGAACAGACATAGTTTATCTAACCTCTCCTCATAGCTGATGCCCTCCATGCCAGGCAACTTCCTAGTAAACCACATCTGTACCCTTTCCAAACCATCCACACTCAGAGACAGGGAGAACGTGCAGACTCCTCATGGACAGTTAGCCAAGCCGGGAATCGAACCTGGGACCCTGGCGCTATGAAGCAACAATGCTACCCACTGTGCTACGGTGCTGCCCTGTTAAGGATTATATCAAATTATTCATGATCTCTGTCAGTACGTTGGCGCAATGGTTAGCACTGGGACCGTGGCACTGAGGACCTGGGTTCGAAACCTGCCCCTGGGACACTGTCCGTGTGGAGTTCGCACATTCTCGCCGTGTCTGTGTGAGTTTCACCCCCACAACCCAAAGGATGTGCAGGTTAGGTGGGTTGGCCACGCTAAATTACCCATAAATTCTTTTTTTTTAATATTCATAATCTCATGGAATGTCGGAGCAGACTCAATGGGCCGAATAGTCTCCTCCTCCTCCTATATCTTATGGTACAGTCACTGATATCCAACCACAACATCTAAAGTAGCCTGTGTAAAAATATATACGAGATGGTTAAAAACAAGATTTCCATGATGAAAACACAATATAGGTGAAAACAAACCCTTTTTCGTTTCCAGCAGATATCCCTGGCTTAATTTTCTTTAATAGAAAATTCACACCATTATTTTTAATTGAACTGTATTATCATTAATGGATGTTCCATGATTGCAAACAGGAACCTAAATGTTGATGTTTACTCATGCAATGAAATGCCCATAGATACTTCCGTGATTGAATTGTTTCCGTCATCCAATCTTCTAGTATTTATTAAAAGGGACCTAGAGTAATTAAACTACTGAAGTACTCAACTTCTTTCGGTAGTTGTGGTTTGTATTTACCATGTATAATAGAGAAGTAGAATACTACACACATATAGATCTGTATATTGTAAAGGAACCTCACCATCCCCCAAAACAACTTCATATATCTTGAGTAATTTGGTTAGAAATACATTAGACAGTGGATAAAGGTGTAAAACCTGCAACGTGGCTAAGGTGTATCATATTCTTCATAATGCTCCATGCTACCAGATAAATATATAACAAAGCACTGATTTATTTAGTATTACAGTACATTGATAGGTTCCAGAGGAAAATGTATAACAGCAAGACTTCATCAACGGGAAATGACTTATTTTCACATTGAATTAGGATGAATCGGTATTCGGATGAATCGGTATACTTTCAAGAAATATTTATTCCCCCAGTCTATATTCCTCAATAATGTCATTCAACAGAATGTCTGCTGAAGCAGTCATTGACTCATCGAACAATGAACGTGAAGAAGTGAGCGACAAAGTCTCAAACATATGGCGCAGATTGTAACTACTTCCATCTACAACATGACTTGCCAATTTTTATATTCAATGTCCCAACCGATGAAGGCCAGGATTCCGTAAGCCTTCTTGGCCACCTTATCCACATGCATTGGCAATTTCAGTGATCGGTCGACATGCACGCCCACATCTCTCTGCCTGTCAGTACTCACAAGAGTGCTGCCATTTATTGTGTAATTCCGACATACATTGCACCTTCCAAGATGCATTCAATTACACTTGCAAGGATTAAACTCCATCTGCCATTTCTCCGCCGAAGACTCCAACCACTTGATATCCTGCTTTATCCTCTGACAATCCTCGTCACTATTTGCAACTCCACCAATTTTTGTATCACCTGCGAACTTACTAATCAGACCAGCCACATTTTCTTCCAAATCATTTACACCACGAACAACAGAGGCCACAGAACTGATCCATGTGGAACGCTGCTAGTCGCAGCCTTCCATTCAGAAAAGCACCCTCTCCTGCTACCCTCTGTCTTCTGTGCCCAAGCCAATTCTGTATCCAACTTGCCAGTTCTCCTCTGATCCCATGTGACGTCACCTTTTGTCTACCATGAGGTATCTTCTCAAAGGCTTTACTGAAATCGATGTATACAACATCTACTGCCTTTCCATCATCTATCATCTTTCTCACTTTCCCGAAAAACGCGGTCAAATTAATGAGGCACGACCTGCTCGTCACAAAACCATGGTATCCATTACTAATACGTCCATTTGTTTCCAAATGTGAGTAAATCCCATCTCTAAGAATCTTTTCCTATAGTTTCCCTAACACTGATGTAAGGCTCACTGGCCTATAATTTCCTGGATTATCCCTGTTGCCCATTTTCAACAATGTAGCATTGGCTACTCTCCAGTCCTCTGGAACTTCGCCTGGAGCCAAGGTGGATACAAAAATTACTGTCAAGGCCCCAGCATTTTGCACACTTGCCTTCCACAGTATTCCAAGGTAGATGCCATCAAGCCGTGGGGACTTATCTACTTTAATGCTTTTTAAGATGCCCAGAACCACCACTTTTTTAATATCAGCATGACTCAGAATATCTACACACTCTACCCTATGCTTCTCATCCACCAAGTCCTTCTCTTTGGCGAACAATAAGGCAAAGTATTCATTTAGCATTTTCCCCTTTCCCTCAGGTTCCATTCATAGATTGGATTGGATTGGATTTGTTTATTGTCACGTGTACCACGGTACAGTGGAAAGTATTTTTCTGTGAGCAGCTCAACAGATCATTAAGTACATGAGAAGAAAAGTGAATAAAAGAAAATACATAATAGGTCAACACAACATATACAATGTAACTACAAAAGCACTGGCATCGGATGAAGCATACAGGGTTTAGTGTTCATGAAATCAGTCCATAAGAGGGTCATTTAGGAGACTGGTGACAGTGGGGAAGAAACTGTTTTGAGTCTGTTCGTGCGTGTTCTCAGACTTCTGTATCTCTTGCCCGATGGAAGAAGTTGGAAGAGTGAGTAAGCCGGGTGGGGGGGATCTTTGATTATACTGCCCGCTTTCCCCATGCAGCGGGAGGTGTAGATGGAGTCAATAGATGGGAGACAGGTTCGTGTGATGGACTGGGTGGTGTTCACGACTCTCTGAAGTTTCTTGCGGTCCTTGCACTTTGGAAAAAAGAATAGAGGCATGGACTATTTTCTAAACGGTGAGAAAATTCATAATGCTGAAGTGCAAAGGGACTTGGGAGTCCTAGTCCAGGATTCTCGAAAGGTAAACTTGCAGGTTGAGTCCGTAATTAAGACAGCAAATGCAATGTTGTCGTTCATCTCAAGAGGCTTGGAATATAAAAGCAGTGATGCACTTCTGAAGCTTTATAAAGCATTAGTTCGGCCCCATTGTGAGCAATTTTGGGCCCCACACCTCAGGAAGGACATACTGGCACTGGAGAGGGTCCAGCGGAGATTCACACGGATGATCCCAGGAATGGTAGGCCTAACATACGATGAACGTCTGAGGATCCTGGGATTATATTCATTGGAGTTTAGGAGGTTGAGGGGAGATCTAATAAAAACTTACAAGATAATGAATGGCTTAGATAGGGTGGATGTAGGGAAGTTGTTTCCATTAGCAGAGGAGACTAGGACCCGGGGGCACAGCCTTAGAATAAAAGGGAGTCACTTTAGAACAGAGATGAGGAGAACTTTCTTCAGCCAGAGAGTGGTGGGTCTGTGGAATTCATTGCCACAGAGGGCGGTGGAGGCCGGGACGTTGAGTGTCTTTAAGACAGAAGTTGATAAATTCTTGATTTCTCGAGGAATTAAGGGCTATGGAGAGAGAGCGGGTAAATGGAGTTGAAATCAGCCATGATTGAATGGTGGAGTGGACTCGATGGGCCGAATGGCCTTACTTCCGCTCCAATGTCTTATGGTCTTATGGTCTTATGGTCCTGGGCCGAGCAGTTGCCATTCCCGGCTGTGATGCAGCCTGATAGGATGCTTTCTATGGTGCATCTGTAAAAGTTGGTAAGAGTCAATGTGGACATGCCGAATTTCCTTAGTTTCCTGAGGCAGTATAGGCGCTGTTGTGCTTTCTTGGTGGTAGCGTCGACGTGGGTGGACCAGGACAGATTTTTGGAGATGTGCACGCCTAGGAATTTGAAACTGCTAACCATCTCCACCTCGGCCCCGTTGATGCTGACAGGGGTGTGTCCAGTACTATGCTTCCTAAAGATGCTTCCAGCTCTTTAGTTTTGCTGGCATTGAGGGAGAGATTGTTGTCGCTACACCACTCCACTAGGTTCTCTATCTACCTTCTGTATTCGGACTCATCGTTATTCGAGATCCGGCCCACTATGGTCGTATCGTCAGCAAACTTGTACATGGAGTTGGAACCAAGTTTTGCTTCGCAGACGTGTGTGTACAGGGAGTAGAGTAGGGGGCTAAGTACGCAGCCTTGCGGGGCGCCGGTATTGAGGACTATTGTGGAGGAGGTGTTGTTGTTCATTCTTACTGATTGTGGTCTGTTGGTCAGAAAATCGAGGATACAGTTGCAGAGTGGGGAGCCAAGTCCTAGGTTTTGGAGCTTTGATATGAGCTTGGCTGGGATTATGATGTTGAAGGCGGAGCTGTAGTCAATAAATAGGAGTCTAATGTAGGAGTCCTTGTTTTTGAGATGCTCTAGGGATGAGTGTAGGGCCAGGGAAATGGTGTCTGATGTGGACCGCTTGCAGTGGTATGCGAATTGCAGTGGATCAAGGTATTCTGGGGGTATGGAAGTGATGCGCTTCATGATCAACATCTTGAAGCACTTCATTACGACTGAAGTCATGGCCACTGGTCGGTAGTCATTGAGGCACGTTGCCTGGTTCTTCTTTGGTACCGGTATGATGGTGGTCTTCTTGAAGCAGGTGGGGACCTCGGACTGGAGTAGGGACAGGTTAAAGATGTCCGTGAACACCTGTGCCAGCTGGTCTGCGCAGGCTCTGAGTGCACGACCAGGGATCATGTCTGGGCCCGTCGCCTTCCGAGGGTTCACTTTCAGGAAGGACAATCTGACTTCGGAAGCTGTGATGGTGGGTATGGGTGAATTATGGGCTGCTGGGGCACTCGCCAGCGGATTGTTGATTACCTGCTCAAACCGAGCATAAAATGCATTGAGTTCATCGGGGAGTGGTGCGCTTTTGCCAGAGATACTGTTTGGCTTCGCTTTGTAGCCCGTTATGTTGTTTAGTCCTTGCCACAACCGCCGAGAGTCTGTCTATGACTCTAGCTTGGTTTGATATTCTCTCTTGGCATTCCGGAATGCTTTGCGGAGGTCGAACCTGGGTTTCTTGTATAGGTCAGGGTCGTCTGCCTTGAACGCCTCAGATCTGTCCTTCAGTAGGGAGTCAATCTCGCGATTGAGCCATGGTTTCCGGTTGGGGAACGCTCATACTGCTTTCTTTGGCACGCAGTCATCCTCACATTTGCTGATGAAGTTTGTGATGGTGGTGGCATACTCATTTAAGTTGGTCGCTGAGTTCTTAAATATGGACCAATCCACTGTCTCTAAGCAGTCAAGTAAGAGCTCTTCTGTCTCCTCGGACCAGCACTGCACAACCTTCTTCGCTGGATTCTCCCGTTTGAGTTTCTGCTTGTATGCCGGGAGAAGGAGCACCATCTTATGGTCTGATTTCCCAAAGTGCGGTGGGGGGATGGAACGGTAGGCGCCCTTGATTTTTGAGTAGCTGTGGTCAAGAGTGCTGTTGCCCCTGGTGGGACAGGAGATGTGCTGGTGGAATTTTGGCAGTACACTCTTGAGGTTAGCCTTGTTGAAGTCTCCGACCACGATGAACAAGGCCTCCGGGTGTTCTGTTTCATAGTTGTTTATTACTGTGTATAGTTCGTTCAGCGCCTTCCTCACTACTGCCTGTGGTGGGATGTAGACCGCTGTGATAATGGCTGAAGTGAACTCACGTGGAAGATAATATGGGTGGCACTTCACGGTCAGGTATTCCAGGTCTGGGGAGCAGTAGGTCGCCAGAGTCACCAAATCCAAGCACCAGGAGGAGTTGATGAGGAGGCAAACCCCTCCACACTTCGCTTTGCCTGATGATGCCGTGCGGTCCGCCCGGTGAATTGAGAAGCCTTCAGGTTGTATGGCACAGTCCGGTGAGGCAGGGGTGAGCCATGTCTCTGTGAAACAGAGCACACAGCAGTCTCTTACTTCCCTCTAAGAGGTAAATCTGGCGTTAAGTTCATCCAGCTTGTTTTTGATCGCTTGGACTTTTGCCAGGAGTATGCTGGGGAGAGGGGTCTTGAAACCGCGTTGCTCCAGTCTAACCTGCAGACCGCTGCGTTTCCCTCGCTTCCTCTGTCGACGGCTGCTGCTGGATGATCCTGGGATCCGATGGGAGATGTAATCTCTTGTGGAAGGTAGGTGGTCGCGTCTGGCGGGGTCCAGGGCGTTGGCGGGGACCAGGGCGCTGTTTACATATCTGGGGTCGCTGCTGGCAGGGTCCCGGGCGCTGGTTGAGGTAGAGGGGTTGCTCGGGGGCATGTTTGCGGTCCGGATGGGTCCCTGCGTTCTGCGGGCGCAGAATACGTTGCAGCGTGTTTGGGTCCTCGTGCGCGGTCTCCGCCGTTTCGGGGTCCTGGGTACTGGGCAGGGGCATCCTGAGGCGGGTTGGGCTGGGTCCCGTGGTCTGTTCCCTCCCTGGGTGCTCCTGGGGTCGGATCTTGAAGTAGGCCCGGTCGAGCCTCCACGTGGATTTTTCTTTCTTCCATCACCAGGTAGGTCGGGTCGCTGGGAGGGTCTCTCGGGGTCGGGCCGCTGGGCGAGTCTCTCGGGTCGCATTGGGCCGGGTCTTGCCATCGGAGGTCGGGTCGGGAGCTCCGGGGACTGGTCAAGGCGATCCGGGGGCTGGCGTCGTAGTTAGGCCGGGTTTGGAGCTCCGAGGTCCGGGTCGGCTCCAAATCGAGGTCGGGATTTCACTTCCGGTTTGGGCCCGATCTTCTTCCAGATCGCGGAGGTCAGGTCGGGTCGGGTCAAAAGGTCTCCAAGGGCCTTGGAGGACGTTCAAGCCTGCAAGAGAGGATAAAAGAGAGAGGTTAGTAATAATATTAGGTTTAGAATTAATTTTAAATTAGAATTAAGTCCCCTCCTTGAATGGACCCACACTTTCTCTGGCTACCCTCTTGCTCATTACATATGTATAAAACGCCTCAGCATTTTCCTTAATCCTGTTTGCCAATGACATGTCATGACCTATTTTAGCCTTCCTAGCTCCGACCTTAGGTTCCTTCCTATTTGCGTTATATTCTTCAAAGGCTTCAACTGTGCTCAGCCTTTTAGACATGAGGAATGTTTTTTTCTTTTTAACAAGATTCATAATATCTATGTACTGTAAATTCTACACTGTAAATTCAATGATCCCTCGTTATAGAGGGATCCCTGTACATGCCATCCTTATCTTTCGTCCTCACAGCTACATGCCGGTCCTGAATTGTAATTAACTGATATTTGAAAGCCTCCCACATGCCGTATGTCGATTTTCCCTCGGACAGCCTCGCCCAGTCAACATTCTCCAGATCCTGCCTAATGCTTTCGTAATTACCCAACCCCCAGTCTAACACATTCACCTGAGGACAACTCTTGTCTTTTCCACAAGCTGCTTAAAACTTACTGAATTATGATCACTGTTCCCGAAATGATCTGCTACTGAAATTCGATCAGCAGCACCAGGTGTAATATGTCCCCTTCCCGAGTTGGGCTATTGAATTATTGTTTTAAAAAACCCGACTGAACTCTCCTTAGACATCCAGGAGAGTTTTTTTTAGAGCAGTATGTAAGTAGTCCAACTCGGGAAGGAGCCATACTGGACCTGGTATTGGGGAATGATCCCGGCCAGGTGGTAGTTTACCACACTGGGTGAATTCGCTGGCTTTTAAAGCAGACCAAGGTAGGTCAGCAGCACGGTTCAATTCCTGTACCAGCCTCCCCGAACAGGCGCCGGAATGTGGTGACCAGGTGCTTTTCACAGTAACTTCATTTGAAGCCTACTTGTGACAATAAGCGATTTTCATTTTACCACACTGGGCTAATTCGCTGGCTTTTAAAGCAGACCAAGGTAGGTCAACAGCACGGTTCAATTCCTGTACCAGCCTCCCCGAACAGGCGTCGGAATGTGGTGACTAGGTGCTTTTCACAGTAACTTCATTTGAAGCCTACTTGTGACAATAAGCGATTTTCATTTTCATTTCATTTCAGGTGGTTGAAGTTTCAGTCGGTGATTACTTTGGGAATAGCGTTCACAATTCCGTAAGTTTTAGAATACTCATGGACAAAGACGAGAGTGGTCCTAAACGAAGAGTGCTAGATTGGGGAAAGGCTAAGTATAACAAAATTCGGCAGGAACTAGGGAATGTGGATTAGGAGCAGCTGTTTAAGGGTAAATCCACATTTGAAATGTGGAAGCCTTTTAAGGAAATGTTGATTAGAGTGATGGACAGACATGGTCCTGTGAAAATGAGGGATAGAAATGGCAAGATTAGGGAACCATGGATGACGGGTGGGATTGTGAGACTAGCTCAGATGAAAAAGGAAGCATACATAAGATCTAGGCAACTTAAACCGATGAAGCTTTGGAGGAATATCGGGAAAGTAGGACGAATGTCAAATGCGCAACAAAGAGGGCTAAAAGGGGTCATGAAATATCTTTGGCTAACAGGGTTAAGGAAAATCCCAAAGCCGTTTTTTCGTATGTTAGGAGCAAGAGAGTAACTAGAGGAAGGGTTGGCCCACTCAAAGACAAAAGAGGGACTGGGTGAGATTCTTAATGAGTACTTTGCATCGGCATTCATCAAGGAAAGGGACATGACGGATGTTAAAGCTAACGATGGATGTTTAACTACTCTAGGTCAAGTCGGCATCAGGAAGGGGGAAGTTTTGGGTATTCTAAAAGGCATTAAGGTGGACAAGTCCCCAGGTCCGGATGGGATCTATCCCAGGTTACCGAGGGAAGTGAGGGACGAAATAGGTGTGGGGCCTTAACATATATCTTTGCATCCTTGAGCACGGGTGAGGTCCCGGAGGATTGGAGAATTGCTAATGTTGTCCCTCTGTTCATGAAGGTTGGCAGGGATAATCCAGGGAATTATAGACCTGTGAGCCTGACGCCAGTGGTAGGCAAACTGTTGGAGAGGATCTATTCACATTTGGAAGAAAATATCATTGATAGGCAGCATGATTTTGTGCAGGGAAGGTCATGTTTTACAAAACTAATATAATTCTTTAGGAAGTGACAAAGTTAATTGATGAGGGAAGGGCTGTAGATGTCATATACATGGACTTCAGTAAGGCGTTTGATAAAGTTTCCCATGGCAGGTTGATGGAAAAAGTGAAGTCGTATGGGGTTCAGGATGTACTCGATGGATGGATAAAGAACTGGCTCTGCATCGGAGACAGAGAGTAGTGGTGGAACGGAGTGTCTCTAAATGGAGAAAAGTGACTAGTGGTGTTCCACAGGGATACGTGCTCGGACCACTTTGTTTGTGATATACATAAATGATCTGGACGAAGGTATAAGTGGTCTGATTAGCAAGTTTGCAGATGATACTAAGATTGGTGGAGTTGCAGATAGCGAGGGGGACTCAGAGAATACAGCAATATATAGATAGATTGGAGAGTTGGGCAAAGAAATGGCGGATGGAGTTCAATCCAGGCAAATGCCTTTTGCATTTTGGAAGATCTAATTCAAGAGCGGACTATATGGTCAATGGAAGAGTCCTGGGGAAAATTGATGTACAGAGAGATCTGGGAGTTCAGGACCATTGTACCTTGAAGGTGGCAACACAGGTCGATAGATTGGTCAAGAAGGCATACAGCATGCTTGCCTTCATCGGACGGGGTATTGAGTACAAGAGTCGGCAGGTTATGTTACAGTTGTATAGGACTTTGGTTAGGCGACATTTGGAATACTGCGTGCATTTCTGGTCGCCACATCACCAGAAGGATGTGGATGCTTTAGAGAGGATGCAGAGGAGTTTCAACAGGATGTTGCCTGGTATGGAGTGTGCTAGCTATGAAGAAAGGTTGAGTAGATTAGGATTGTTTTCGTTGGAAAGACGGAGGTTGAGGGGGGACCTGATTGAGGTGTACAAAATTATGAGAGGTATGGACAAGGCGGATAGCAACACGCTTTTCCCAAAAGTGGGGGTGTCAATTACAAGGTGTCATGATTTCAAGGTGAGAGGGGAAAGTTTAAGGGAGATGTGCGTGGAAAGTTTTTTACGCAGAGGGTCGTGGGTGCCTGGAACGCTTTGCCAACGGAGGTGGTCGAGGCGGGCATGTTAGCATCATTCAAGATGCATCTGGACAGATATATGAACGGGCGGGGAACAGAGGGAAGTAGATACTTGGAAAATAGGTTTCCACAGGTTTAGATAAAGGATCTGTATCGGCGCAGGCTGGGAGGGCAGAAGGGCGTGTTCCTGTGTTGTAATTTCTTTGTTTGCTCTTTTATTCTGCTCGATCAATGCCTCCAGCACTAAGCGTGCCCCAGCCAATATCGTGAAATTTTAAATCACCCATCACGACAACCTGAAATCCTACAATCCTGAACTCCAATTCCCCGCCTCATATTCGTAACCCTTTTATCCCTTACTGATTAAAAATCTATCAATTTGAATCTTCAGCATAATTCAATATCCAGCGTATTCCACTCTCTGCGGTAAAAACAATCCAAAGATTCACTATCCTTTCAACTAGTTGGAAAACATTTATATTTACAGAGTCCCATTTGCCCCTGAACTAAGTGGCTTGCAGAGCTATTTTGAAGGGCACTTGTCGAGCCAGCCACATTTCTGTGGGGCTGGAGCCATGTGTACGCCAGACCAGCTATGGATTTTCTTCCCGGGAGCACATAAAGGAACTTGCGATGGGTCATTATTAGAATATTGATTCTAGATTTGTTTTCCAATTCGCAATTGACATCTGCGTGTTCCACAGAGCATTACGCTGGGCCGCTAGTGCACTAACAAAACCACGGCGGCACCATATATGGCTGCCCGGAGCAGAGGGAATGAAGGATGGGAATAGTGGGAATGATGGACATAACTCTTCAATTCTCCTTAAATACCAGGTACTGTTGGAGGGGTGGAAAATTGAAAATGTTGCACCCTTGATAGTGGTAAGAAATGTAAGGGTAAACGTAACAACTCCAGGAATTCAATTAAATTTAATGAAGAGGGATATTTGGGTAAAATGGGGCAAATATAACTGGCAGTTCGCTAAATTCGAATGTAGGATAAACAAAAAATATTTGTTGAAGGAAAATGCTATCGAACTCGCTTGATTAATATTTTTTAAGTGCTAAATCAGAATATCGATACGGCAACACTTGCAATGTAATTTATTTCGATTTGGAAAAGACGTTTCCCAAAATGCCTTTGTATGGTTTCTGGAAGGTTGAATCCCTGGGATTAAATGGGTGGTGGAAACTGGTTGCGTAACAGGAAACAGATTGGTGGAAGGTTAATTAACTGATAGAAGAAATTGAGGAGTTTTTTTCTCTATTGGTCCGTTTTCGCAATGTTTCACCACTTCAGCTCGAATTTATCGGCATGGGGGGAACTATTCTTGCCCCGCCCACCGTGGGAATTATCGAAGACGGGACCGAACATTTGATGGACCATTTGAAGGCCCATTTCAGTTCTGAAATGCCGGTATTCCTGGCCGAGGCCATTGGATCTATTAATGTTCGTTAAATGTCCTGCCTCATACGAGACAATACCGGTGGCACCGTGAGGCTGCAATGCTTCTACTGCGCCACTGTGCTGTCCATCCAGGTACCTTTTAAAGGTTGTGAGCCATCCCGCCTCTACCATCTTCCCCGGAAGTGCATTCCAAACCATCACGACTCTGAAGGTATTTTTGTCTCCTGATATCCCCACAAAACCTCCCACCTCTCACTTTGAACTTGTGTTTCCTCGTAACAGACCCTTCAACTAAGGGGAACAGCTACTTCCTATCCACCCTGTCCGTACCCCTCATATTCTTGTACACCTCAATCAGGTCACCCCTCAGTCTTTTCTGCTGCAGAGAAAACAACCCAAGCCTATCCAGCACCTCTTGATAACATAAATGATCCATGTCAGGCACCATTCTGGTGATTCTTCTCTGCAAACCCTCCAGTGCATTTTTACATCCTGCCGATAATGCCTATAATCAGAACTGCACACAGTTCTCCAGCTGTGGCCTCAACTAAGTTCTGTACAGCTCCATCATGACCTCCCTGCTTTTGTAATCTATGCCCCAATTAATATAAGCGAGAGTCCCATATGCCAGTTTCACCGTCCTATTAACCTGTCCTTCTGCCGTCCAGAGATCTATGGACAGAAACGCCAAGTTCCCTTTGTTCTTCGGAACTTCCCAGTGTCAAACCTTTCATAGTATACTTCCTTGTTAACTTATTCCATCCAAAGTGTATCACCTCACACTTTTCGGTGTTAAATTCCATCTGCTGCTTATTCGCCCACTTGACCATGCCGTCTACATATTCCTGTGACCAAAGACACTCAACAGCACTGTTTAACACGGGGTCAATATTTGTATCATCAGCAAACTTACTCATCCTACCACCACATAGTCATCTATGTCATTTTTACAAATGGCAAACACGGGGGCACAACACGGATCCCTGTGATAGGCCACTGGCGTCACTGGTTTACAGACATTAAAGCAGCCAGCCATCTATCTCACCGCTCTCCTGCCGCTAAGCCAATTATGGCTCCACCTTATCAAATGCCCTGCATCCCATGTGCACTTGCCTTCTTAATAAGTCTCAGAATGCTGGATATTTTTAAAGGCGGTGCTGAAATCCATGTAAACTTCAGCAACTACACGACCCTCATCGCTTGATTACATGCTGAAAACAATCAATCAAATTTGCATGAGCTCCCTCTGACAAAGCCATGCTGACCATCCCTGATCAAACTTTCTCTTTCAAGTGGAGATTGATTATCTCGTTCAAAATCTTCTCCAGTAGTTTCACAACTAGATGCATTGTCTCCAGTTCTGAGAAATACAGTTCACGGATGATGTGAAGGATTTATTAAGGGTGCAGAAAACAATTGCTAGAATTTTTCCCGTACTCAGTAACTTCGATTACATTCATGTATTGGAGAAGGTGGAACTATTCGTCTTAGAGAATGGAAAGTTGATGGAGATTCGATTTAAGTGTGAAAATCGTTAAGTTTCTTGACAGAATATGTAGAGAAAAACTGGATAATTCTCTGAGGATTAAAACAAGGGATGCAAAGTAATTACGAATTGAACACAAATGCTACGATAAACAGAACAATTCGAAGGAACACAATTTATACTCGTTGAAGAGAAATGTTTCGAAAGAATATTTCAGTACAAATGTAACAGTCACTTATACAAGTATGAATTTAGGGAAACCAAATCGTATTTGTTAACCAGTTATGTAAAGTAACTGTTTTAGAGGGCAGGGTTTGGCCACTGGCAAATCACACATGAGGCAAGATATGTCCCTCTGAGGTGGCAGCTTCAGAATGTGTTCTTCCAGTGCAATCAACCATCTGATCTGTAGATAATCTTACGAGAAGGGAAATTAGTGCCGAGTTGGGGGAGATAAACCACCTCCAAGTATCTCACGATTCGCAACGTTTTCCATTAGTTTCGAAAATAGCCTATTATTATGACTATTTTATTAAGAAAAGTAGGGAGATGGAAAGTAAAGTAATCTGTCCCGGAACATGGAATAAACTATCTTTGGCAACCACACAGCAAGCCATTGAAAAAAAAGGCAAACAGGCAGAGTCAATATTGTTTAGTGAAAGAGAAGTCACGTTACATCAATATGTTGTGCTTCTTTGAAGAAGTAACATTTCCTGGAGATAAAAGGGAGCTGGTGATGTACTGTATTTGTATTTCCAGAAGTCACTTGATACGATGCCACATCTAGGACCACTGAAAAAAAGTAAAGTGCATGACGTAGGGTGTAATATATTGACATGGATTGCTAATTGGCAATGTATGTGTCATTTTTGCGTTAGCAGGGTGTGACAAATGGCGTGCCATGGGATCTGTGTTGGGGGCCTCATATGTTTACAATTTATATGACGAAAATTGGGGAAAGGAATCGAAGGATGTTTCCTAAATTTGCGGATGACTTAAAGATAGATAGGAAATTAAATTGGAAAGAAGACATAAGGATACTCCGAAAAGGATGTGTATACAATAAGTGAGTGGTCAAAGGTCTGGAAAATGGGGCATTATGTGGACATATGGAAATTATCGATTTTGGCAGGAAGAATGAAAACAAGAGAAACAGAATCTTATGCAGGCGAGACCAGTTGAAGTGGCGGATTTCACGGCCGTCGGTAACCGAACTGGTGTTTTTTGACAATCGATTATTACCTCATGACTATTACTCAGTCGAGCTGTGACTTATGTATTCGACAGTGAGGAAAAATAATGAGCATTTGTTCCACACTCTCAGGAACAATCTCTTCTACTTCCACGTCTGAGAGACCAATATTTATTCCAACGGCTCCCTCATCTTATTTTTATTATTCCAAAAACTCTGATCATCTGCATCTCTTACCCTTGTTTATTTATTCGAACATTCTGTTATTTTCTCAGGAGTCAATCTTTTCGAGATATGTGCTGGCTTGGAAAACAATGCCAATCACAGACCTATTTGCAAACTTACAAACCTTATTTTAATTTAATAGCAAACCTTACCTGCTCATGAAGCCACGGGTAGATATTCCTCGCTGAGTTTTGTTTTTCATTGGTATAGATTGTTCTTAACATTTTCAATTCATTCTCGAAATATTTTACTTGTTTATTTCCCACAATAATACTGAATCTCCGTTATTCAAACCTTAGGACTGGTAGGCAATAAGCCAAATTTAAAGTCCGTATTTGTGCTTGGAGATCAGCACCTTCAAACTATAGATTATTTTTAATTCGTTAAAGGCATGTGGCGTCGCTGGCTGGACCAGCGTTTGTTGCCCAACCCTAATTACCATTGAACTGAGTGGTTTGCTGGTTTACTTAAAAGGGCAAGTAAGAGACAATCACATTGCTGTTGATCCGGAGTACCATGTTGGGTGGTTCTTATAACAATTGATTCATGGTCATCAATAGACATTTATTTCCAGATTTTTATTTCATTTAAATTTCACCGTCCACCATAGAACCACGGTAGCCAAAGCATTACACCTGGATTTCTGTATTACTTAAACTGAAATTACTAGTCCAGTGCCAATTCCACGACGTCGCTTCCTCCAGGCTTTAAATCGATTGAATTATGATCACTACTTATTAAGAAGGGGAAAATACAGTACGAAAGTAAGTTTGCAGGGAACATAAAGAATGCCACTAAGACTTTCTACAGATACGTGAAGAGAAAGAGATTGGTAAAGACAAATGTAGGCCCCCTACAGACAGAAGCAATGGGATGTATGATAAGGGACAAAGGAACGGCTGAGTAACTGAATACATACTTTGGTCTAGTCTTCAAAAAAGAGGACACAAATTCGACACCAGAAATGTTGGAGAATGAAAGATTCAGTGAGAGGGAAGAGCTGAAGGAGATCAATATTAGGAGAGGAATAGTGCTGGAAAAGATGATGGGGTTGAAGGTGGGTACATCCCCAGTGTCTGATAATCAGAATCCCAGAGTTCTTAAGGAGGTAGTTCTGGAAAAAGTGGATGCATTGGTGGTCATCTTCCTGGATTCTAAAGACTTTGAAACGTTCCCTGCAGATTTAAAGGTATCTACTGTCATTCAATATTCAAAAAGGGAGTTAGGGAGAAAACAGGAAACTCTAGACCAGTAAGCCTTACTGAAAATTCTTGAGTCCAGTATTAAGGATTTTATAGCGGAACATTTAGAAAGCAGTGGTGCGATCAGTCAAAGTCCGCATGGATTTATGAAGGGGAAATTATGCTTGACACATCTGGTGGAGTTCTTTGAAGATGTAACTGGTAAAGTTGACAAGGGGGAGCTAGTGGATGTGGTATATTTGGAATTTCAGAATGCGTTTGAAAAAGTCCCTCATGAGAGATTATTGTGCAATATTAACGTGCATGGGATTGAGGGATGTGTATTACCATACGACCATAAGACATAGGTGCGGAAGAAAGGCCATTCGGCCATCGAGTCCACTCCACCATTCAATCATGGCTGATTTCAACTCCATTTACCCGCTCTCTCTCCATAGCCCTTAATTCCTCGAGAAATCAAGAATTTATCAACTTCTGTCTTAAAGACACTCAACGTCCCGGCCTCCACCGCCCTCTGTGGCAATGAATTCCACAGACCCACCACTCTCTGTCTGAAGAAATTTCTCCTCATCTCTGTTCTAAAGTGACTCCCTTTTATTCTAAGGCTGTGCCCCCAGGTCCTAGTCTCCCCTGCTAATGGAAACAACTTCCCAACGTCCACCCTATCTAAGCCATTCATTAACTTTATTGAGGTGGATAGAAACCTGGCTGGCAGAGGGGAAACAAAGTGTAGGAATTAATGGGTAATTTTCCAATTGGCAGCCAGTAAGAGTGGGGTGTCACAGGCATCGGTGCTGGAACCCTAACTATTAAAAGAAAAAATAACAAATATCAGTGTAGAACAGGAACAGGCCCTTCGGCCCTCCAAGCCTGCGCGAACCATGCTGACGATCTAAACTAAAATCTTCCACACTTCCGGATCCGTATCCCTCTATTCCCATCCTTTTCATGCATTTGTGAAGATGCCATTCAAACGTCACTATCGTGCCTGCTTCCACCACCTCCTTCGGCAGCGAGTTCCAGGCACCCACTACATTCTGTGTAAAAGACTTGCCTCGTACATCTCCTCTGAACCTTCCCTTCGCACCTTAAACCTATGAACCCTAGTAATTATCCCGTATCCCGTGGGAAAAAGTCTCTGACTATCCACTCTGTCTATGCCCCGCATAATCTTGTAGACCTCTATCAGGTCGCCCCTCAACCTCCGTCGTTCCAGTGAGAGCAAACCGAGTTTATTCAACCTCTCATCGTAGCAAATGCCCTCCTTACCGGGCAACATCCTAGTAAATCTCTTCTGCACCCTCTCTAAAGCCTCCACATCCTTCTGGTAGTGTGGCGACCAGAATTGAACACTATACTCCAAGTGTGGCCTAACTAAGGTTCTTTCCAGCTGAAACATGACTTGCCAATTTTAATACTCAATGCCCCGGCCAATGAAGGCAAGCATGCCGTATGCCTTCTTGACTACCTACTCCACCTGTGTTGCCCCTTTCAGTGACCTGTGGACCTGTACACCTAGATCTCTCTGACTGTCAATACTCTTGAGTGTTCTACCATTCACTGTATATTCTCTACCGGTATTATACATTCCAAAATACATTACCTCACATGTGTCCGGATTGAACTCCATCTGCCATCTCTGCGCCCAAGTCTCCAAACTATCTAAAACCTGCTGTATCCTCTGACAGTCCTCATCGCTATCCGCAAGTCTACAAACCTTTGTGTCGGACGCAAACTTACTAATCAGACCAGTTACATTTTCCTCCTACTCATTTACATATAGTACGAACAGCAAAGGTCCCAGCATTGATCCCGGTGGAACACCCGAAACACAGCTCTCCAATCAGAAAAGCACCCTTCTATTGCTACTCTCTGCCTTCTATGACCTAGCCAGTTCTGTATCCACCTTGCCAGTTCAACTGTGATCCCGTTGACTTTACCTTTTGCGCCGGTCTGCCATGAGGGACATTGCCAAAGGCCTTACTGAAGCCCATATGGACAACATCCACTGCACGACTTGCATCACTCATCCTTGTGACCTCGAAAAACTCATTATCAGGTTAGTGGGACACGACCTCGTCTTCACAAAACCGTGCTGCCTCTCGATAATATGTCCACTTCCTTGAAAGCGGGAGTAGATACTGTCCCGAAGAATTCCATCCAGTAATTTCCCTACCACTGACGGAAGGCTACCCCGCATGCATTTCTATGGATTTTCCTTGCTACCTTTCTTAATCAAAGGCACAACGTTGGCTATTCTCCAGTCCTCCGGGACAAGACAGTAAGGATACAAAGATTTCTCACTTGGCCTCAGCAATTTCCTCTCCTGCCTACTTTTGTATTCTGGGGCAGATCCCATCAGGCCCTGGGGACTTATCCGCATTAATATTTTTCACGACTCCCAACAGCTCTTCTTTTTGGATCTCAATGTGACCCAGGCTATCGACACACCATTCTCCAGACTCAACATCCACCAATTCCTTCTCTTTGCTGAATACTGATGCCAAGTATTCAATTAGTACCTCGCCCATTTCCTCTGGCACCACACAGTAAGTCCCTCCTCTGTCCTTCAGTGGGCCAAACATTTCCCTGGCTACCCTCTTGCTTTTTATGTGCGTGTAAAAAGCCTTGGGATTTTCCTTAACCCGATTTGCCACTGACTTTTTGTGACCCCATTTTAGCCCTCCTGATTCCTTGCTTAAGTTCCTTCCTACTGTCCTTATATTCCACACAGGCTTGGACGGGGCAGAGTTTGTAAGGAGCATCCAGGAGTGCTTCTTAAAGCTGTATGTTGATGGTCAAACTGGGGAAGGGGCTGCACTGGACCTGGTATTAGTGAATGAGCTCGGCCAGGTGGTAGCCGTTTCAGTAGGGGAGCATTTCGGGAACAATGACCACAATTCAGTAAGTTTTAAACTGTTCCCAGCCTCCTAGACCTGACAAATGCCTCATGTTTCTTCGTGACGAGCCCTACAATACCTCTCGTTAGCCAAGGTTCCCGAAATTTTCCATATGTATCCTTCTTCCTCACAGGAACAAGCCGGTCCTGAATTCCTTTCAACTGGCATTTGAAAGCCTCCCACATGTCTGATGTTGATTAACCCTCGAACATCCGCCCACAATCTAGGTTCTTCAGTTCCCGCCTAAAATTGTTGCAATTAGCCTTCCCCCAATTTAGCACATTCACCATAGGACCAGTCCTATCCTTGTCGAGCAGCACTTTAAAACTTACTGAATTGTGATCACTGTTCCCGACAGTTTGCTCTTTACAAACTCTGCCCCGTCCAAGCCCCTAGCACTGAGTGAGTCCCAGTCAATTTTGGACAAGTTAAAGCCTCCCATCACAACAACCCTGTTGCTTTTACTCCTTTTCAAAATCTGTCTACCTACCTGCTCCTCTATCTCCTGCTGGCTCTTGGGAGGCCAATATATGTATATTCATATCTATTCACAATATATATTAATGATTTGGATGAGGGAGAAAAATGCAATATCTCACAGTTTGCAGAAGGTACTAAGTTGGGTGGCAGTGTGAATGTGACGAGGATGCAGGGATCGTACAGCATCAGGTGGATAGGTTGGCGAGTCGGCAAATCAATGGCAGATGCAATCTAATTTGGAGAAGTGTGAGGTTATTTGCTTTGGAAGCAAACACAGGAAAGGTGATTACTACCTGAATGGTTGTAAATTGGGATAGGGGAGTGTGCATCGGGATCTGCGTGTCCTTGTGCACCAGTCGCTGAAGGGAAACATGCAGCTGCAGCAGACAGTAAAGAAGGCAAATGGTATGTTGGCCTTCATTGCGAGATGTTTCGAGTACAGGAGTAGGAATCAGCTGTTACAAATATAGAGAGCCTTGGTGAGGTCACATCTAGAATATCGTGTTAAGTTTTGGTCTCCTTCTCTGAGGAAGGATGTTCCAGCTCTCGAGGGACTGAAGCAAAGGTTCACCGGACTGATTGAAGGAATGGCGGGACTGTCATATGAGGAGAGATTGACTCGGTTAGGATTGTTCTCCCTGGAGTTAAGAAGAATGAGGGGAGGAGGATCTGATAGTGATTTATAAAATTCTACCTGGACTAGAAAGGATGAATGTAGGGAGGATGTTCCCGATGGTGGGTGTGTCCAGAGCACATCTACACTATTCCCGTATCGCCCATATGTCCATTCAATGACCACTTGAATGCCTTTAGTGTTGGCGAGTTTACTACTGTTGCAAACAGGGCAGTCCACGCCCTTACTACTCTCTGAATAAAGAACCTACCTCTGACATCTGTCTTATATCTATCTCCCATCAATTTAATGCTATGTCCCCTCGTGCTAGACATCACCATCCGAGGAAAAAGGCTCTCACTGTCCACCCTATCCAATGCTCTGATCATCTTGTATGTCTCAATTAAGTCACCTCTTAACCTTCTTTTCAATAACGAAAACAGCCTCAAGTCCCTCAGCCTTTCCTCATAAGATCTTTCATCCATACCAGGCAACATTCTGGTAAATCTCCTCTGCACCCTTTCCAATGCTTCCACATCCTTCCTATAATGCGGCAACCAGAATTGCACGCAATACTCCAAATGCGGCCGCACCAGAGTTTTGTACAGCTGCAACATGACCTCATGGCTCCGAAATACAATCCCTCTACCAATAAAAGCTAACACACCGTACGTGTTCTTAACAACCCTCTCAACCTGGGTGGCAACTTGCAGGGATCTATGTACATGGACACCGAGATCTCTCTGCTCATCCACACTGCTAAGAATCTTACCATTAGCCCAGTACTCAGTCTTCCTGTTATTCCTTCCAAAATGAATCACCTCACACTTTCCTGCATTAAACTCCATTTGCCACCTCCCAGCCCAACGCTGCAGCTTAGCTATGTCCCTCTGTAACTTGTAACATCCGTCCGCACTGTCCACAACTCCACCGTCTTTAGTGTTGTCTGCACATTTACTCATCCACCCTTCTACGCCCTCCTCCAGGTCATTTATAAAAATGACAAACAGCAGTGGCCCCAAAACAGATCCTTGTGGTACACCACTAGTAACTGGACACCAGTCTGAACATTTCCCATCAACCACCACCCTTTGTATTTTCTGCAGTAGCCTACCGTGGAGAACCTTATCAAACGCTTTACTGAAATCCATATACACCACATCAACTGCTTTACCCTCATCCAACTGTTTGGTCACTTTCTCAAAGAACTCAATAAGGTTTGTGATGCACGGCCTACCCTTCACAAAACTGCGTTGACTATCTCTAATCAAATTATTCCTTTCCAGATGATTATACATTCTATCTCTTATAAACCTTTCCAAGATTTTGCCCACAACAGAAGTAAGGCTCACTGGTCTATAGTTACTGGGGTTGTCTCTACTCCCCTTCTTAAAGAAGGGGACAGCATTTGCTATCCTCCAGTCTTCTGGCACTATTCCTGTAGTCAAAGATGACTTAAAGATCAAAGCCAAAGGATAAACAATCTCCTCCCTAGCTTCGCAGAGAATCCTAGGATAAATCCCATCCAGCCCAGGGGACTTATCTATTTTCACACTTTCCAGAATTGCTAACAGCTCCCCCTTATGAACCTCAAGCCCTTCTAGTTTAGTAGCCTGAATCTCAGTGTTCTCCTCGACAACATTGTCTTTTTCCTGTGTGAATACTGACGAATAATATTCATTCAACACTTCTCCTATCTCCTCAGACTCCAAGAACAACTTCCCACTACTGTCCTTGACTGGCCCTACTCTTACCCTAGTAATTCTTTTATTCCTGACATTTCGATAGAAAGCTTTAGGGTTATCCTTGATCCTACCTGCCAAAGACTTCTCATGTCCCCTCCTGGCTCTTCTTAGCACTCTCTTTAGGTCCTTCCTCGCTAACTTGTAACTCTCGAGCGCCCTAACTGAACCTTCATGTCTCATCTTTACATAAGCCTCCTTCTTCCTCTTGACAAGTGTTTCGACTGCTTTAGTAAACCACGGTTCCCTCGCTCGACCACTTCCTCCCTGCCTGACAGGTACATACTTATGAAGGACGCGCAGTAGCTGTTCCTTGAACAAACTCCACATTTCCATTGTGCCCACCCCCTGCAGTTTTCCTCTCCATCCGATACATCATAAGTCTTGCCTCATCACCTTTCCCCCAGATATGACTCTTGCCCTGTGCTATATACCTATCCCTTTCCATCACTAAAGTAAACGTAATCGAATTGTGGTCACTATCACCAAAGTGTTCACCTACCTACAAATCTAACACCTGTCCTGGTTCATTACCCAGTACCAAATCCAATATGGCCTCGCCTCTCGTTGGCCTATCTCCATTCTGTGTCAGGAAACCCTCCTGCACACATTAGACAAAAACGGACCCATCTAAAGTACTCGAACTATAGCGTTTCCAGTCAATATTTGGAAAGTTAAAGACCCCCATAACAACTACCCTGTTGCTTTCACGCTATCCAGAATCATCTTTGCAATCCTTTCCTCTACTTCTCTGGAACTATTCGGAGGCCTATAGAAAACCCCTAACAGGGCGACCTCTCCTTTCCTGTTTCTAACCTCAGCCCATACTACCTCAGTAGTCGAGTCCTCATCAAACGTCCTTTCTGCCACCGTAATACTGTCTTTGACTAACAATGCCTCCCCTCCCCCCTCTTTGACCACCCTCCCTGTGCTTACGGAAATATCTGAACCCCGGAACCTGCAACAACCATTGCTGTCCCTGCTCTATCCATGTATCTGAAATAGCCACAACATCGAAGTCCCGGGCACCAACCCATGCCGCAAGTTCACCCACCTTATTCCGGATGCGCCTGGCATTGAAGAAGACACACTTAAAACCATCTTCTTGCCTGCCGGTTCACTCCTGCAACTTTGAAACCTTACTCATGACCTCACTACTTTCAACCTCCTGTATACTGGAGCAACAATTCAGGTTCCCAAGCCCCTGCTGAACTAGTTGAAACCCTCCCTAAGAGCATTTGCAAATTCCTCCCCCCCCCACCCCAGGATATTGGTACCCCTCTGATCCAAGCGTAGGTCCAGGTGTAGAGGTACCACCGACCCCAGAATGAGGCCCAATTATCCAGAAATCTGAACCCTCCCTCCTGCACCATCCCTGTAGCCACGTGTTCAACTCCTCTCTCTCCCTATTCCTCGTCTCGCTATCACGTGGCACGGGTAACACACCAGAGATAATAACTTTGTTTGTCCTTGATCTAAGTTTCCACCCGAGCTCCCTGAATTCCTGCCTGACATCGCTATTCCTTTTTCTACCTATATCGTTGGTACCTATTTGGACCACGACTTGGGGCTGCTCCCCCTCCCCTCAAGGATCCCGAAAACACGATCCGAGACATCACGCACCCCGGCACCTGGGAGGCAACACACCAACCCCGAGTCTCTCTCGTTCCCACAGAATCTCCTATCTATCCCCCTAACTATTGAGTCTCCAATGACTAATGCTCTACTCCTCTCCCCCTTCCCTTCCGAGCAACAGGGGCAGACTCGAAGGGGCAACAGGTCTCCTCCTGCTCCTATCTTCTATGTATCTAAGTATTTGTCAGTAATTTTTTTGTGATGATGTTACCAATTAACAGAACTAAATTGCAAGTTATTCGACCAAAACGTTATTTACACCCAGTTGATTTAAAATTTCCAGAGAAATCTTTCTCATAAGTATTGTACAGATTTCCCTTCCAAGACAACCTTTCCACTTTATTGATAAAGCCCACAAACAATTAATGTCCCTCGCAACAGTAACACTCATAGTTACAAATTCCAACAATGTCTTGTTTAATTTTCCGTGTAAGAGTATAAATACTGTTCACAATCTCTAAATTCCTCACACGAGCGTTTTCTGACCCTTGCTATTTCCAATGTCCATCAAGTACTGTTGCTACTGAGGATCTAAGATCCTTTCTCTCTGATAGGATTAAGTCATCCTGATTATCAGTACTGCACCCCCCCCCTTCTTTTTACTATTCTATCAATCTTTTCAACATTTTTGTACACTGAAGTATTCACTTCGCAGCATTGGATTATAACAATGTGTCTGTAATGGCGATTAAGTCAATATCATTTATATCCACACCAGCCAGCTACCTTTGTTTATCTATCTTATTGCAGGCGCTCCCTACAGTGAGAACAAAACAGCGTTTGAAGTGTAATATACGCATATTTATTTTCATAGAATTTGCAGTGCTGAAGGAGGCCGTTCGGACCATTCAGTCTGCATCGGCACTAGGAAGGAGCCCCCCACCTAAGTGCGCAAAGCCACTCTGTCCCCGTAACCTCCCACAAACTTTTTGGGCACTAGGGGCAATTTAGCATGGCCAATCCACCTAACCTGCACATCTTTGAACTGTGGGAGGGAATCGGAGCAGCTGGAGGAAACCCTCGCAGGCAGGGGCAGACAGTGGCTGCACAGACAGTGACCCAAGCCGGGAATCGAACCTGGGACCCTGGAGCTGTGAAGCAACAGTGCTAACCACTGTGCTACCATGCGGCCCAAACACATTCATCAAACACTTTCTGTAAATCCCTGGCACCATTATTCCCGTCAACACTTTACAAAGCCTCATCAATTCAGCAAGTTATTTAAAGAAAGTTTGAGTGAAAGAACAATGTTGGTTTTCTCTCTGGAGGCACGGTGGTTATCACTGCTGTATCACAGTGTCAGAGACCCCGTTCAATTCCAACCTTGAGTGACTGTCTGCTTTTTGTTGTTTGAAGGCAAGTAGTGGGGGTGTGGGGATGACCTTGGCAAGATGTTCATCGTCATCAATGACGTGTTGAAGGCTGTGAAGAAGATGACGTAGTTTCTCCGCACCGGGAAAGTACTGGACGACGAAGGGTATTCTGTCGGTTGTGTCCCATGTTTGTCTTCTGAGGAGGTCGGTGCGGTTTATCGCTGTGGCGCGTTGGAACTGTCGGTCGATGAGTCGAGTGCCATATCCCGTTCGTACGAGGGCATCTTTCAACGTTTGTAGATGGCTGTTACGCTCCTCCTCGTCTGAGCAGATCCTGTGTATATGGAGCGCTTGTCCATAGGGGATGGCTTCTTTATTGTGTTTAGGGTGGAAGCTGGAGAAGTGGAGCATCATGAGGTTATCCGTGGGTTTGCGGTAAAGCGAAGTGCTGAGGTGACCGTCCTTGATGGAGACGAGTGTGTCCAAGAATGCAACTGATTTTGGAGAGTAGTCCATGGTGAGTCTGATGGTTGGATGGAACTTATTAATGTCATTGTGTAGTCGTTTCAGTGATTCTTAGCCGTGGGTCCAAAGGAAAACAATGTCATCGATGTATCTGGTGTATAACGTCGATTGAAGGTCCTGTGCGGTGAGTAGGTCCTGTTCAAACTTGTGCATGAAGATGTTGGCGTATTGGGGTGCGAATCTGGTCCCCATGGCTGTTCCGTGCGTCTGGATGAAGAACTTGTTGTCGACGGTGAAGACATTGTGATCCAGAAGAAGCGGATGAGTTGCAGAATTGCATCTGGAGATTGGCAGTTGTTGGTGTTGAGTACTGAGGCTGTTGCAGCAATGCCGTCGTCATGGGGGATGCTGGTGTAGAGTGCCGAGACGTCCATTGTGACGAGGAATGTTCCTGGTTCAACTGGTCCATGGGTGCTGAGTTTCTGTAGGAAGTCCGTCGTGTCGCGACAGAAGCTGGACGTACCTTGTACGATGGGTTTCAAGATGCCCTCGATGTAGCCAGAAAGGTTCTCACACATGGTCCCATTGCCTGAAAAGATAGGGCGGCCTGGTGTGTTGGCCTTATGTATTTTCGGGAGGCAGTAGAGATCTCCAATGCGGGGAGTACGTGGGATGAGAGCTCGTAGGGTGCTCTGAAGATCTAGATCCAAGGTCTTGATCAGTCTGTTAAGTTGGCGGATGTGATCCTTGGTCGGATCTGACAGAATACCCTTCGTTGTCCTGTACTTCCCCGGAGCGGAGAAACTACGTCATCTTCTTCACAGCCTTCAACACGTCATTGATGACGATGAACATCTTGCTAAGGTCATCCCCACACCCCCACTACTTGCCTTCAAACAACCGCGCAACCTCAAACGAACCATTGTTTGCAGCAAACGACCCAGTCTTCAGAACAGTGACCACGACACCACACAACCCTGCCATGGCAATCTCTGCAAGACGTGCCAGATCATCGACATGGATACCACTATTACATGTGAGAACACCACCCACCAGGTATGCGGTACATACTCGTGCGACTCGGCCAACGTTGTCTACCTCATACGCTGCAGGAAAGGATGTCCCGAAGCGTGGTACATTGGCGAGACCATGCAGACGCTGCGACAACGAATGAACGGACATCGTGCAACAATCACCAGGCAGGAATGTTCCCTTCCAGTCGGGGAACACTTCAGCAGTCAAGGGCATTCAGCCTCTGATCTCCGGGTAAGCGTTCTCCAAGGCGGCCTTCAGGACGCGCGACAACGCAGAATCGCCGAGCAGAAACTTATTGCCAAGTTCCGCACACATGAGTGCGGCCTCAACCGGGACCTGGGATTCATGTCGCATTACATTCATCCCCCACCATCTGGCCTGCAAAATCCTACCAACTGTCCTGGCTTGATGCCATTCACACCTCTTTAACCTGGGGTCACCCCATCTCTGGATCTGTAAAGATTTAATCACCTGCTAATGGTCGCATTCCAAGCATTATTTGGCATCTTTGAATTTGTCTATATATGTGTTTCTGGAACATGCCTCTTCATTCACCTGAGGAAGGAGCAGCGCTCCGAAAGCTAGTGAAATTGACACAAACCTGTTGGACTTTAACCTGGTGTTGTAAGACTTCTTACTGTGCTCACCCCAGTTCAACGCCGGCATCTCCACATCGTAGTAGATATAAATAGCTTGTTCTCACTGGAACGACGGAGGATGAGGAGCGACTTGATTGAGGTGCACAAAATTATGAGGGGCATAGACAGAGTGGATAGTCAGATGCTTTTTCCCAGGTTGGAGCGGTAAATTACTAGGGAGCATAGGTTTAAGGAGCGAGGGGCAAGGTTTCGAGGAGATGCAGGAGACAAGTTTTTACACAAAGGGTAATGGGTGCTTGAAACTCGCTGCCGGAGGGGGTGGTCGAAGCAGGGACGATAGTGACGTTTAAGGGGTGTCTTGACAAATACATGAATAGGATGGGAATAGAGGGATGCGGACCCCGGAAGAAAAGAATATTTAGTTCAGACGGGCAGCCTGGTCGGCGCAGGCTTGGTGGGCCGCAGGGCCTGTTCCTGTGCTGTACTTTTCTTTGTTCTTTGTTTGTTCTTCGTTTGCACATTTTCTGCGTCAGTTTCCTCTGGGTGTTCCGGTTTCCTCGCACAGTCCAAAGATGTGCAGCTTAGGTGGATTGGCCATTCTAAATTGTCCTTTATTGTGCAAAGGTTAGCCGGGGTTATAGCATTATAGGGATATGCCATCTATTGGACCTGGGTGGTGCAATTTCAGCGGATCCCTGTAAACTGGATGGTCAGTATGGCCACATTATGTACTGTAGGAATTCTATGATTGTTTAATTATCCAACATATTTTCCAGATCACAATTATGTTTATTCTTGCATTTTTGTTTCGAGGCGTTTTACTATCACTGAAGATAAAGTGATTAACCAGCTAGGTTTATATCTGTACTCTGGTTTTGGAGAACGGTGAAATATTTATATATCTCCAGACGTCTATCAACACACCTGCATCGAGGGAAGTTTAGAAATGTATGGCTGAAATGTACACTCTTACTCAGTTTAGTGTTTTTTTTGCATGCATCTCATCCACCCCTGGTGCCTTGCCAACTATAAATGCAGCAAGCCAATCCATCTACGACCTCCTCATCAGTGTTAAAGCCTTCGGCTTTCTGAATAACCCAAGTTTTTATAATGACGCGAATAAACATGTTCATGGTCTTTCCTGCCAGGGTGCACTTCAGGTCCCGCGGATGGTGATCATTCACCTCACTGCCCAACTGGTCTCGAAGGTCCCATCGATCGACGGCACGGTTGCACAGTGGATAGCACTGCTGCTTTATTGTGCTGAAGACCCGGGTTCAATCACAGCGTCGCCTCACTCTGCGTGTAGAATTTCCACTTTCTCACAGAGTCTGCCTGGGCCTCACCCCGCACCAAATAGAGTGCAGGGTGTGAGGGGGTGGCCACAATAAATTTTCCCTTGCTTGGACTTTTAAAAAAGATCCCGTCCATGGCCAACGATGAGCCGCCAAAAGACAATACGGTAGACAATAGGGCAGCACGGTAGCATAGTGGATAGCACAATTGCTTCACAGCCCCAGGGTCCCAGGTTCGATTCCCGGCTTGGGTCACTGTCTGTGCGGAGTCTGCACGTCCTCCCCGTGTTTGCGTGGGTTTCCTCCGGGTTCTCCGGTTTCCAGCCACAGTCCAATGATGTGCAGGTTAGGTGGATTGGCCATGTTAAATTGTCCTTAGTGTCCAAAATTGCCCTTAGTGTTGGGTGGGGTTACTGGGTTATGGGGATAGGGTGGAGGTGTGGGCTTGGGTAGAGTGATCTTTCCAAGAGCCGGTGCAGACTCAATGGGCCGAATGGCCTCCTTCTGCACTGTAAATTCTATGAAACTAATACGCCACAAGGGAGGCCAAAACAGCCACCCTCGGATGTTCATGCAAGCCCGCTATCTCTGCCCGTTAATCTACCTGTCGGTCAGTAATTGGCTCCACCCCTCATTTTAAACCCTGTAAATCCTCATGTGCCAAGAGAAGACGTTAGCATTCACTTTTATGTCAGTTCACAGTCTCTTTTTATGGTATTTTCTCGTTCTCTTATTTACACTTAAATTTCCTTCTGAACAATCGACGTTCATTTCGAAGAAAATCGGGAAATTGTTCCATAGTTGCACCTCAGTTTAAACTAGGGTTTAAACTAGTTCAGCAGGGGCTTGGGAACCTGAATTGCAGCTCCAGTATACAGGAGGTTGAGAGTAGTGAGGTCATGAGTAGGGTTTCAAAGTTGCAGGAATGTACCGGCAGGCAGGAAGGTGGTTTAAAGTGTGTCTTCTTCAATGCCAGGAGCATCCGGAATAAGGTGGGCGAACTTGCGGCATGGGTTGGTACCAGGGACTTCGATATTGTGGCCATTTCGGAGACATGGATAGAGCAGGGACAGGAATGGTTGTTGCCGGTGCCGGGATTTAGATATTTCAGTAAGCTCACGGAAGGTGGTAAAAGAGGGGGAGGGGTGGCATTGTTAGTCAAGGACAGTATTACGGTGGCAGAAAGGATGTTTGATGAGGACTCGTCTACTGAGGAAGTATGGACTGAGGTTAGAAACTGGAAAGTAGAGGTAACCCTGTTAGGGGTTTTCTATAGGCCTCTGAAAAGTTCCAGAGATGTAGAGGAGAGGATTGCAAAGATGATTCTGGATAGGAGCGAAAGCAACAGGGTAGTTGTTATGGGGGACTTTAACTTTCCAAATATTGACTGGAAACGCTATAGTTCGAGTATATTAGATGGGTCCGTTTTTGTCCAATGTGTGCAGGAGGGTTTCCTGACACAGAATGGAGATAGGCCAACGAGAGGCGAGGCCGTATTGGATTTGGTACTGGGTAATGAACCAGGACAGGTGTTAGATTTGGAGGTAGGTAAGCACTTTGGTGATAGTGACCACAATTCGATTACGTTTACTTTAATGATGGAAAGGGATAGGTATATACCTCAGGGCAAGAGTTATATCTGGGGGAAAGGCAATTATGATGCAATGAGGCAAGACTTAGGATACATCGGATGGAGAGGAAAACTGCAGGGGATGGGCACAATGGAAATGTGGAGCTTGTTCAAGGAAAAGCTGCTGCGTGTCCTTGATAAGTATGTACCTGTCAGGCAAGGAGGAAGTGGTCGAGTGAGGGAACCGTGGTTTACTAAAGCAGTCGAAACACTTGTCAAGAGGAAGAAGGAGACTTATGTAACGATGAGACATGAAGGTTCAGTTAGGGCGCTCGAGAATTACAAGTTAGCGAGGAAGGACGTAAAGAGAAAGCTAAGAAAAGCCAGGAGGGGACATGAGAAGTCTTTGGCAGGTAGGATCAAGGATAACCCTAAAGCTTTCTATAGATATGTCAGGAATAAAAGAATGAATAGGGTAAGAGTAGGGCCAGTCAAGGACAGCAGTGGAAAGTTGTGCTTGGTGTCCGAGGAGATAGGAGAGGTGCTAAATGAATATTTTTCGTCAGTATTCACACAGGAAAAAGACAATGTTGTCGAGGAGAATACTGCGATTCAGGCTACTAGACTAGAAGGGCTTGAGGTTCATAAGGAGGAGGTGTTAGCAATTCTGGAAAGTGTGAAAATAGATAAGTCCCCTGGGACGGATGGGATTTATCATAGGATTCTCTGGGAAGCTAGGGAGGAGGTTGCTGAGCCTTTGGCCTTGATCTTTAAATCATCTTTGTCTACAGGAATAGTGCCAGAAGACTGGAGGATAGCAAATGTTGTCCCCTTGTTCAAGAAGGGGAGTAGAGATAACCCCGGTAACTATAGACCAGTGAGCCTTACTTCTGCTGTGGGAAAAATCTTGGAAAGGTTTATAAGAGATAGGATGTATAATCATCTGCAAAGGAATAATTTGATTAGAGATAGTCAACACGGTTTTGTGAAGGGGAGGTCGTGCCTCACAAACCTTATAGAGTTCTTTGAGAAGGTGACCAAACAGGTGGATGAGGGTAAAGCAATTGATGTGGTGTATATCGATTTCAGTAAAGCTTTTGATAAGATTCCCCATGGTAGGCTATTGCAGAAAATACGGAGGCATGGGATTCAGGGTGATTTAGCAGTTTGGAGCAGAAATTGGCTAGCTGCAAGAAGACAAAGGGTGGTGGTTGATGGGAAATGTTCAGGCTGGAGTCCAGTTACTAGTGGTGTACCACAATGATCTGTTTTGGGGCCACTGCTGTTTGTCATTTTTATAAATGACCTGGAGGAGGGCGTAGAAGGATGGGTGAGTAAATTTGCAGATGACACTAAAGTTGGTGGAGTTGTGGACAGTGCGCAAGCATGTTACAAGTTACAGAGGGACATAGATAAGCTGCAGCGCTGGGCTGTGAGGTGGCAAATTGAGTTTAATACCGAAAAGTGTGCGGTGATTCATTTTGGAAGGAATAACAGGAAGACTGAGTATTGGGCTAATAGTAAGATTCTTGGCAGTGTGGATGAGCAGAGAGATCTCGGTGTCCATGTAGATAGATCCCTGCAAGTTGGCACCCAGGTTGAGAGGGTTGTTAAGAAGGCATACGATGTGTTAGCTTTTATTGGTAGAGGGATTGAGTTTAGGAGCCATGAGGTCATGTTGCAGCTATACAACACTCTGGTGCGGTCGCATTTGGAGTGTTGCCTGCAATTCTGGTCGCCGCATTATCAGAAGGATGTGGAAGCATTGGAAAGGGTGCAGAGGAGATTTACCAGAATGTTGCGTGGTATGGAAGGAAGATCTTATGAGGAAAGGCTGAGGGACTTGAGGCTGTTTTCGTTAGAGAGAAGAAGGTTCAGAGGTGACTTAATTGAGGCACACAAGACGATCAGAGGATTGGATTGGGTGGACAGTGAGAGCCTTTTTCCTCGGATGGTGATGTCTAGCACGAGGGGCCATAGCTTTAAATTGAGGGGAGACAGATGTAAGACAGATGTCAGAGGTAGGTTTTTCACTCAGAGTGTAGTAAGGGCGTGGAATGCCCTGCCTCCAACAGTAGTGGACTCGCCAACACTAAGGGCTTTCAAATGGTCATTGGATATACATATGAACAATAAGGGAATGGCGTAGATGGGCTTTAGAGTGGTTTCACAGGTCGGCGCAACATCGAAGGCCGAAGGGCCTGTACTGCACTTAATGTCCTATGTTCTATGTTCAGTGAACCTTACTCCGCACACTTATTCTTACACCGATTTTACTAAATCAGTGACAACACTTCAAATCAACCTGATTCGTTACAAGACGCTTCGACATAAACAATAGTCGTGAGGAACTTATATTAATGCAAGTACTGATCTATTGTTCATCTTGAGACACACAGTGTCAATACAGAAGGAATGAGAAGAGAAGGTAAGCATGCAGGTGCAGCATGCCCTCAACGAGGCTAATGGTATGATGGACTTCTTTGTGAGAGGTTTCGACTACAGGAGCAGGGATGTGTTGTTGAAATTATACAACGCCTTGGTGAGGCCACACCTAGAATATTGTGTGCCGTTTTGGTCTCCTTTTCTGAGGAAGGATGTTCCTGCTCTCTCTGGAGTGCAGCAAAGGTTTACCAGACTGATTCCAGGAATGGCGGGACTCTCATATGATGAGAGATTGAGTAGGTTAGGACTGGTATCGCTGGAGTTCAGAAGAATGAGGGGAAATGTCCATGAGACTTTTAAAATTCGAACAGGGCTAGACAGAGTAGATGCAGGGAAGATGTTCCCGATGGTGGGTGTGTCCAGAACCAAGGGTCATAGTCTGATGACTCAGGGTAAACCATTTCGGAAAGAGCTGAAGAGACATATCTTCACCCAAAGAGTGGTGAGCCTCTGGAATGCATTACCACAGGAAGTAGTCGATGCTAAACCATTGAATATATCCAAGATACGGCTAGATATAGCACTTGGGGCAAATAGGATCAAAGTTTATCTGGAGAAAGCAGCATTAGGCTATGAAGTTGATGATGAGTCATGATTGTGATAGATTCTGGAGCAGACTCGAACGGCCAAAGGACCTCCTCCTTCTCCTATCTTCTATGTATCTATGTTATGAATCCGGCTATTAAACATTACTTGTAATTATAGAAAACTAGATGTGTCTGTGATTATCCGCAATATATAATGAACACAAATAATGCCTCGACAGATCAAGAAAGAAAACATGCATCATGTATGGAACACTGGCAAATTCGTGCACCTGAAACAAGTTCACGTGAAGATATTGGACAATACGGATCACCATGCTGCGCAAGTTTATGGTGTTTTAACTCCATAATCAAGAAATAACCTTCTCAGGTTGGGAACTCTACTCAAGGTTGAGAGGTGATTGGGTCACCCACTGGACACTATAGTGAATGCTGAGTTCATCATTTTATCATATAGTTATTGTTCCTTGTTACTGTTTGCAAATGTCAGGGTAATCGGAGTGACAAAGCTTATCCTCAAATCCCCTGTGAATTCCCTGCCCCTTCCCATAAATCTGTGGACCATGGTTATTGACCCCTCGAGTCAGGTGGACGTTTTCTACTTTTCTATAGTATCTATGTCCTGACTAATTTCGTACAGCTTGATGACGTTCCCACTCTTCCTTCTCGGCACGAAATTAAACATATTCACTCTAAGAAGCCTCTCTAGAAAGCTGAAACGCTCCATCCCAAGAAATATCCAGGTGACTCTCGTCAACTTTGGTGAACAATCACTTTACTCCGATCTCTTGCTGTGGCGTTTTCTCCGTCGATCACATTGAATTAATTGCATTGCAGGAGAGCAGTTACAGATTTAACGCTTGACTGATATTTTGAGCGTGATCTTATTTTGCAATTGTCGGGTCAGACCTACCAAACATTGATGCGCAAAGCATTGTCCTTTAGATACGAAAAGTCCTGAACTGGAGAGCATAATGTGAATATGTTTGTTCAATGACTTTCAGCAATGACAAACCCCTGGGCCCAGAATTGTGTCACTGGAGGGTTTTCCTCTGCTATTAATAGGAGAACCCTTTCAATGTATAAGTCCATGCTGCCAACAGATCATTTGCAGATCAGTAGCACCACAGCGAAAGGGAGGATAGATCAGAGTTCAGTACAGGAGATCGGGATATTATATGTTGGGCAGAATCCGTCACCAATTGATTGTACTTTCACAACAATGCCTTAGCATTTGACATCAAAAAACTGGGAAATTACAACAATGAACAAGAGTTTCAACTGGGCATTTGACTATCTGTCTTCATATTATGATTGGCTACCATTCGAGGATCGGATGTATTACGCACTTAAGATTGTTCAAAGTATTTATTATCCCATTATTGCGATTGTTGGTTTATCTGGTAAGTCTCTTGGCCGAGCTATTATTTCTAGACACCGTCTGTATGTCCATTCCTATTCTCGTTATTTAGTTCCCGTCCTCTGATGTTACAGATTCAGTCGGTAAGTGCGGTATTGAATCATTCACTCTGCAAGATTTTATTGCCTACTTCGTCGTTTAAAAACGTTTTAGTCTCATCTCTGGTATTGTGGATTACTTTGCTAAATCTCTGCATCCAGTGTTGAGTCGCAAGCCACATTTTACTCTATTCCTGCTGTGGCCACTTAGATATTTGGAGAACTGAGGAAAATGTATGACATTGGTGCACAGAGAAAAGTGGTGTGAGCCAAGCCAGATAGTGAGAATGAGGAAGAGACAGAAAGTGAGACTGGTTTGGAAGAGAGAATAATAAATGAGAGCGAAATACTGCGAGGGAAAATTATACTATTAGGGTCAAATATAAAGGGAAAAGACAGAGAGAGATGTAAGGGCAAATTCCTCGGAGATAGGTAGATACAATAATATATTCAATTTTATTTTGAAGGATTCGTTGAATCTGCTGCTGCAATCCTGCAATATTTCAACCAAGCACTGAGCAAATCGATGCCACTGCTTGTGGATTTTCCTTTGAAAATAATCCTAAAACTATATCGCTTAATGCCGACACTGCTCCTATCAGGATCTTCCCCATCCACTCCTTCCAACTCCATATTTAGACTGTTCAACCCCAAAACAACATTTTGACAGGCCGTCACCAGAGACAACAGTTCCCACCTTCCCTAAAAAGTCCTTCCAGACCATTATCTTTCCAGGAATATTATCGGTGCCACCGGCAAAGCCGTGAATTCACCCCTAAAACGGGTTCACATGACAGGACACAGCATTGCAGTTCGTACCTGAGGGTTGCTCCCGAATGGCCCGGATCATGGCGCTGGCTTGGGGGCGAGAGGCTTCTGCTAGGGCTGGGGGGGGGGGACTGGTGGGGAGTGGCCAGAGGTAGCCGGGTGTGGGCCGTGGGGTCGCTGTTGCTGGGTTAGGTTATATACATGCCGTACGCCATTGCTCGTGGCCCGGGACAAGGCCATTCTCTTGCCGTTTACGGTGCGATCCGTGGCGTTTCACGTGGCGCCAGTGCTAGCCCTTCAACGGTACCACAATCACGCTGATTTTGTTGACGTGAACCTCCCGCGGATTCTCCATTCGTGCCGGTGCTTAGACGCAGAAATGGAGAATGCCGCCCATGGGGGTCATTCTCGCTGCTTGCTCTATATCACTATCTCTTACAAATGTTCAGAAGAACATTTTATACTGATTATTATTATCTACGCGGCCCAAGATTCCAGCTTCCACTGACCAGTCTGTCAAAATGCCCTGACAACCTTAGAGATCTATGCAGAGGGACCTCCTGGCCCATGTTATTCATGAGAAGTCTTCAGAATTGTGCCTTTAATTAAATGTTGTGTCAGCGTAATCACTGCAGCAAGACAGATCACCATAGATTTTTGGGTAACAACATTGCAAATAATCCTTGAATCGGAAAGCACGACATTTGACCATGAAAGAACTTCTCTTCTCTCAGCTCCTTGCTAAATTTTTTACCCAAGCTGACAGTCACCCTCATGTTCAATGACCCTCAATTTGATGAAGAAATCTTTTTACGTACTTATTACTTAAGTGTGTTATTAAACTCCTCTTGAACATCACATCACTTTATTGGAACTTCTCTGTTAATTCATCTACAACACAACAGATTAGTAAACCACGATTTGATTATTTATATATTGCTGGCAATTGTTTCTAAAGGTTTACCGACCGCTGATGGTAAACTAACTAACACGTAATTGTTTGGTCTTATGTATTTATATCCTTCTCGAATATAAGTGCCACATTTCCAAATCTTAATTCCACTGATGCCTCCAACTTTCGAGGTACGATTTTGGACGACAAGGCCGACCTGTTGCAACTTCCCAAATCGCAATTTCTACACAAAGCTGCCATTCAGATCACCGTTGAACTGAAGAACATCAACTTGACCGTGAGGCCACAATGGCCCTTCATATATGCTCTTAGTTAGAGCAATTGTCCCGACATCTCCATTCACAATGTCGCAACGAAACTACCAGGAAAGTTACACTACGGGTGTAACTAAATTAAATGCCCGTCTTCATCCGGGCAAGCATTCAAAAAAGAAAGGCAATGGTGTAGTTCTATAGTCACTGAAGTACTAATTCAGAGACTCAGGGTAATGCTGTGGAACTCACGTTCGAATACCACCATGGCTGATGGAGAAACTAAAAGTCTGGTCCACGAAACCGCTGTTATAAAAAACCCCCACCTGGTTCACTAATTCCCTCTGGGGAGGAAATTTGCTGTCCTTACCTGGTCCTTACATCTACCACAGACGTAATTCTCAAATCGTCGAGCAAGGGCCATTAGGGATGGGCAATAATCAGCGGTGATGCCCAGATCGCCAAATGAAATGATATTCGAGATACATCACAGAACAAGAGACACAGTAAACGGTCTATATGCCTCTATCTCTCATAGTCCGTCACTGTGCGTTTTTCTACATCCCGAAGCTCCCACAAGATGTGTCAACGTCCCTTTCTTTTCTGTCTGCCATGGCCCATGTTAGCCTTAGAAAAAAAGAAACGAGGAAAGAGTGTTGGAGCCAGGAGCATGGGGATAATAGCAATAAATCAGTGCAAGCAAGCAGCTAAAAATGAAAGGAAAAAGCTGGAGAGGGAGACGGAAACTTCCAGAGAGAGAGAGAGGTGGCGTGGTACAGAGAACGAGAGAGAGGTGCAGCGAGGTAGAACTGAATGCAGTAAGATGCAGGGGAAGAGCATGAGAGGGAGGACGACATAGAGCGAAAAGGTGTCAGACTGCGAATGACCGACAAAGACAGGCAGACTTGCAGATAGAGGCAGAGATGAAGTAACGGAGACAGAGAAGAAGATAGATAAATAGAACAATCGAACAATGCACAGCGATTATTATAGAGCGTGATAGAAACATTGAGGTGGACAGAGATGGACAAAATTGGTAGGGAATGAAAGGGAGGCGAAGGATGAGTGGGATGAAAGGCTGGCGGAGGAAATGAAAATGAGGTAGGCGATAGTTGCATCAAGGCAGTTAATGTTCAATAGAAATTTCCGAAAAATGGATGTGAAAGGAATAGAACTTAAATGAGACTTGAGGACAAATACTATGACAGATAGGAGGATGTTTTTAATTTCTGGACATTTTAGGGAGATCTCGCCAATTGTAAGACGTGGATGTACCTTAAACGTTAATGGGGAGATTGTGGCTTTCTGGTGCACTTGACTAGCAATCCAGAGATCCAGGGTAATACTCTGGGATACATATTTTAACAGGACGATTGTTGTAGAAACCGACCACTAACATCCTTTTGGGAAGAACATCTGTCATCCTCATGCGATCTGGCCTAAATGTCACGCCAGCCCCACAGCAATGCGGCTGACTGTCAATGATCATATGAAATGGTCCAGAAAACCGCACAGTTCGTGGGAAAAAGGAATGAGCAATACATGCGCTCTGTAAGGAAGGAGTAGCCACAGTGTTTGAAGTTTAAAGTAACTTCAATAGCAGTGGAGGGTGTAGAGTGAGTTATGTATTTTTAATTTACAAAATTAAGAACAAGAAAATAATTTGTACGTATTTGGCACTGAAGACTGATTATACAAGCGGTTTCTGCTCCCTCTGTCAACGGTGGTCTCGCTGGAAAATGTTTATGTAAAATAATTCATGATATCATCTATGTTTAGTTACGTTGCAGTTTTGTTTACAACGCACTTACTCATCTCTACAGCTCCCGAAACACTTGATAGTTTATAAAATCAGTAATGCATTATATAACAAGTAACTATCTGCATTGTGAGTTAGCACATCAATTATGATGGCATCTCTGGACAGTTATCTTAATTTATCATTAGGTACTCGACGTTTTATTCACTCATTTTATTTGAAACTTCTCCTAGAGGAAAGCCGTTTTATTCATTGCTTGGTACATAATACGTTTCCTGTAGGTTTGCTCCAGTTCACTATCTGGTCAACCACTGAGATTACAGCAGGCACTTTGCAAACAATCCGATATATTTGAGCTCTAATAGTCGCTTCATCTCCCAAGATATATGCGTTCCCGTTCAACATGTTGAACACAAAATACCGACCTCCGGAACAAAGCCATCATTCGGCATTTGTCTCAGCCTATCTTCTGCTGAAACTCTCATGTATGGACTTGTCTCATCCAAATTCGCCTATTCCAAATTTCTCCTAGTCCGCCTCTTCCATGACATCCAGCTCCAACTCTACAAACTGTATCTTGACTTTTCCAAGACCAGTTCACACTTCACCCCTCTACTCACAGACATACATAGGACCCGTTGCAACAGCAGTTAGATTTTAGGACGGTAATACATTTTTATCTTTTTAGAAATAAATGTAGAGTACCAAATACATTTGCTTTCCAATAACGGGCAATTTAGGGGGCCAATGCACCCACCCTGCAAATATGTGGGTTTTGGGTTAAGACCCACGCAGACAGGGCAGTAACTATTGTATTGAAATCACTGTGGCCACTGAACAACAGCAATTATTCGCACTGTCCTGTTCTTGTCCTATAATTCTGATCATGTCAATCATCCATATATGCCTTTTGAAAGAGTAGGCAGAGAAATTGTAAGATTGTGGGAAAATGATATGTCATTCACCTTGGCTGAAATATAAAAACAGCTCATAATTTAAATGGGCAAACGGTGCATAATGTGACAGTTCAGAGCAATGTGGACATCCTTATTCACGAGTCACAAACATTTGAGCGGCAGGTACAGCATTGGCTTCGAAAGGCATTATAAATGTTGGCCTTTTTTGCAAAGGGAATTAATTGAACAAGTAGCGAAGCATTCATAACACTTCGCAGAATGTTTGTGAGAGCACATCTGGAGTATTGTGTACAGTTTTTGTCTACTTATTTAAGGAGATGCTAATGGAGGAAGTGAAAACATGGTTCACTGGTGATTTCTCAGGTGAAGGGAATGCCTAATAAAGACATATAGATTATTTTAATTGGAGTTCTCAAGATTGGGCTGAGACCTCTTTTAAATATAATAGATTATGAGGGAGCTTTAAGGAGTAACGTGCTAAGAGGATACTCATGTCACTCCTGAACTGGACATAATTCTATACACCAATCATCCGTGGTCCCAGTGAGGTTGCTTCCCCTTTCCATATTACATTCATTTCCAACTTTCGTTTCGTTGATATTATGCACTCGATACAAAAATCTAGATCATTAAACAAAAACATTGTCACCCTCAAAAAAGCACTGGGGAATCCCGTATGAACACGAAGAGTTCACTGTTTTCCACATCACAGGTGCTGCCAGAATGCTGAGTTTTTCCCCAACATTTCTTGTTCCACATCTGTTGTCTACCTCGTGGATACATGCTAAATCAATCATTCGCTTCTCGTATTAGCCAATGTGGTCTGCAAACAGCCAATATCCCTCTAACGAGAAAGGATCAAGTATTGCAACACGCCCATTCATTCTTACTTTAAATGTTTTTTAAAGTTTTGGAAATTAGCATCGTTGAAGCAGTAGAAACATCTCGCCTGAAGTATGTTCCTATCAACCTCTTGATTGTGTTACTATGTACATCAACATTTGCTCTTGTATGTCTCCACGCACTTTAAGCATATGTCACCTAGTACTTGACTCTCCTACCCTAGGAAAGAGCATCTGATTATCCACTCTGTTCATGCCACTCAAAATCTTGTAGACATCTATCAGGCCGCCTGTCAACCTGCGTCGCTCCAGTGAGGACAGATCGAGTTTATCTAACATCTTCTTATAGCTATTGCCCTCCATACAAGGCGACACTCCAGTAAACCGATGCTGTACCCTCTCTAAAACGGTCACATCCGTCTGGTAGTTTTGCGACGAGTATTGTACGCAATATTCCAAATTAGGCCTAAATAAGCTCCTGTACAGCTGCAACATGACTTGCAAATTTTTATATTCAATGCCCCGACCGATGAAGGCCCTCTTGGCATATGCCTTCTTGACCGATGAAGGCCAGCCTGGCATATGCCGTCTTGACCCCTTGTCCACATGCATTGCCACTTTCATGAAACGGTGGGCATGCATGCCCAGATCTCACTGTCTGTCAGTACTCGCAAGATTTCTACCATTTGTTTGTAATTCCTACATGCATTGGATCTTTCAAAGTGCATTACATCCCACTTGTCTATATTAAGCTCCATCTGCTATTTCTCCGCCACGGCTCCAACACATTTATATCCTGCTGTATCCTCTGACAACCCTCTTCATTATCCACAACTCCTCCAATTCTTGTGTAATCTGCGAACTTACTAATCACTCCAGCTACATTTTGTTCTGAATCATTTATATACACCACGAACAATAAAGGCCCCAGAACTTATCCCCGTGGAACGCCGCGAGACACAGCCTTCCATTCAGAAAAGCACCATTGTACTGCTACCCTCTGTATTCTGTGCCCAAACCAGATCTGTATCCAACTTGCCAGCTCTCCTCTGATTCCATGTGACTTCACCTTTTGTACAAGTCTACCATGAGGTACATTGTCCAAGGCTTTACTGAAGTCCATGTGTGCAACATCTACTACCTTTCCCTCATCTATCATCTTTGTCGTCCTCAAAGAACTCGATCAAATTAGTGAGGCATGTCCTTTCCTTCCCCAAACCATGATGTCCATCATTATTAAGTGCAAATTATACCTCTAAGAATAATTTCTCATAGTTTCCTTACCACTGTTGGAAGGCTCACCGGCCTAAAGTTTCCTGGATTATTCCTCCTGCTCTTCTTAAACAATGGAACAACATTGGCTCCTCTCCAGTCCTCCCGAACGTCATCTGTAGCTATTGAGGATACAATGATTGCTGTCGAGGCCGAAGCAATTTCCTCCCTTGCCTCCCTCAGGATTCTGCAGTTGATCCCATCAGGCCCTGGGGACGTATCTACTTTAACCCTTTTTAAGATGCCCAACACCTCCTCTTTATTAATATCAACATGACTCAGAATATCAACACACTCTGCTCTATGGTCCTCATTCACCAAGACCCTCTGTTTGGTGAATACTGAGGCAAAGTACTCATTTAGTATCTCTCCAATTTCCCCTGGTTCCATACATGTATCCTTGAATGGAACAACCATTTCTCTTGCTTCCCTCTTGCTCATTACATATGTATACAACGCCTTAGGATTGTCCTTTATCCTATTTGCCAATGAAATTTCGTGACACCTTTTAGCCTTCCTAACTCCTACCTAAAGTTCCTTCATACTTGCTTTATATTCTTCAAGGGTTTCATCTGTCCTAAGCCTTTTAGACCTGCAAATGCTTCATTTTTTCTTTTTGACAAGGTTCAAAATATCCCTTGTTATCCACTGATCCCTATATTTGCCATTATTATCTTTCATCCTCACGTAGTAATACCGGTCGTGAATTCTAATCAATGAAATGAAAAGAATGAAATTAAAATCGCTTATTGTCACATGTAGGCTTCAAATGAAGTTACTGTGAAAAGTCAACTGACATTTGAAAGCCTCCCACATTCCAATTGTTGATTTTCCATCGCAAAGCCTCGCCCAGTCAACACTATCAACATCCTGCGTTATGCCGTTGCAATTAACCTTCGCCCAGTCTAACACATTCACCGAAAACCACTCTTGTCCTTATCCATAAGCAGGTTACATCTTCCAGAATTATGATCTCGAAATGATCTCCTCCTGAAACTTCGATTACCTGGCCAGGCTCATTTCCAAGCACCAGGTCTAATATGGTCCCTTCCCGAGTTGGGCGATTTACATATTGTTTCAAGAAACTCTCCTGGACGCTCCTTCCAAATACTGCTCCATCCATGCCTCTGGCAGTAATTGTGTCCCAGTCAATATAGGGGAAATTAAAATCACCCACCACAACAACCTTATTGTCTATGCATCTTTCCAAGATCTGTCTGCATATATTCTCCTCTATATCCCGTTGGCTGTTATGAAGTCTGTCGTAAATCACCAACAATATGACAGCACCCTTCCTCTACCTGAACTCGACCCATATTGCCTCGCTCCTGAAACATCCAAGGTGTCCCTCCTCAGCACAGCTGTGATATTCTCCTTAACCAATAATGCAACACCCCCACCCCTTTTGCTTCGAACTCTATGCTGCCTGAAGCATCTAAATCCTGAAATGTTCAGGTGCCAATCCTGACCCACTTTCAACCAAATTTGTGGAACAGCAACAACATCATATTTCCACGTACTAATCCCAGCTCTAAGTTCATTTGTCTGAACTGAAATACTCCTCACATTGAAACTAATGCACTTCAGCCCATCAGCACAGCTGTGTTGACCAACCACTTCCTGCCTGCTCTTTCTGTTAATCTTACTGTTCTTACTTTGTAGCTCTCCCACAGTTATTTCGCCCGCTGACCTATAGCTCTGGTTCTCACTCCGTGGCATACTAGACAGTTCAATCTGTTTCTCTGCCTTCCACTATTCTCCTTACAAGCTTTTGTTTCCATCTCCTCTTTAATACGCTCTGCCTTCCTGCATTCAAAGAGCACAGAACACAGAATAAAGAAAAGTACAGCACAGGAACAGGCCCTTCGGCCCTCCAAGCCTGTGCCGACCATGCTGCCCTCTAAACTAAAATGTTCTACACTTCCGTGGTCCGTATCCCTTTATTCCCATCCTATTCATGTATTTGTCAAGATGCCCCTAAAACGTAACTATCGTCCCTGCTTCCACCACCTCCTCCGGCAGCGAGCTCTATGCACCCACTACTCTCTGTGTGAAAAACTTGCCTCGTACATCTCCTCTAAACCTTGCCCCTCGCACGTTACACCGATGTTCCCTCGTAAATGACCCCGCTACCCTGGGATAAAGTCTCTGACTATCCATCCTGTCTATGCCCCCCATGATTTTGTAGACTTCTATCAGGTCGCCCCTCAAACTCCATCGTTCCAGTGAGGACAAACCAAGTTTATTCAACTATCCTCATAGCTAATGCCCTCCATAGAATGCAACGTCCTGGTAAATATCTTCTGCACCCTCTCGTTAGCCTCCACATTCTTCTGGTACTGTGGCGACCAGATTTGAACACTATACTCCAAGTGTGGCCTAACTAAGGTTCTATACAGCTGCAACATGACTTGTCAATTTTAATACTCAATGCCCCGGCCAATGACGGCAAGCATGCCGTATGCCTTCTTGACTTCCTTCTCCATCTGTGTTGCCCCTTTCACTGACGTGTGGACTTGTACACCTTGATCTCTCAGTACTCTTGAGGGTTCGACCTTTAACTGTATATTCACTACCTGCATTAGACTTTGAAAATGCATAACCTCACATTTGTCCGGATTAAACTCCATCTGCCAACTCTCTGCCCAAGTCTGCAAATGACCGAAATCCTGCTGTATCCTCTGACAGTTCCCATCGCGATCCGCAATTCCACCTACCTTTGTATTGTCCGCAAACTTACTAATCAGACCATTTACATTTTCCTCCAAATCATTTATGTATACTAGAAACAGTAAAGGGCCCAGCACGGGCAGCACGGTAGCATGGTGGTTAGCGCAATTGCTTCACAGCGTCAGGGTCCCAGGTTCGATTCCGGCTTGGTTTACTGTCTGCACGTTCTCCCCGTGTGTGCGTGGGTTTCCTCCGGGTGCTCTGGTTTCGTCCCACAATCCAAAGATGTGCAGGTCAGGTGGATTGGCCATGCTAAATTGCGCAAAGTGTTCAAAATTGCTCTTAGTGTTGGGAGGGGTGACTGGGTTATGGGGATAGGGTGGAGATGTGGGCTTGGGTCGGGTGCTCTTTCAAAAGAGCCGGTGCAGACTCTATGTAAATTCGATGATAACATTTGATGATATCTATGATAACACTGATCCCTGTAGTCACAGCCCTCCAATCATAAAAATGTCCTTCCATTGCTACTCTCTGCCTTCTATGACCTAGCTAGTTCTGTATCCACCTTGCCAGCTCACCTCTGATCCCGTGTGACTTCACCTTTTATAACAGTCTGCCATGACGAACCTTGTCAATGGTCCATATAGACAACATCCATTGCCCTACCTGCATCAATCATGTTTGCGACCTCTTCGAAACATTCTATCAAGCTAGTGTTCCCACTCCCCTGCTACATTAGTTTAAACCCTCCCCAACAGCGCTAGCAATCAACCCCTTCGGACATTTGTTCCAGTACTGTCCATGAGTAGACAGTACGATTTGTACTGGTCGCACCTCTCTCAGAATCGGTTCCAATGTCTCAAAAATAAGAACCCCTCCCTCCTGCACCTCTCACAAGCCACGCATTTATCCTGTATATCATGTCATTTCTTCTCTGACTAGCACGTGGCACTGGTAGCAATCCCGAGATTACTACCTTTGAGGTCCTACTCACTAAATTCAACATGTAGGACCTAGTCCCGTTTTTACCAATATCGTTGATGCCTATATGCACCACGACAGCTGACTGTTCACCCCCCGCTTTAGAATGTCCTGTAGCCGCTCTGCGTCTTCCAGTAATCTTGCAGCAGGGAGGCAATATACCTGGAGTCTCGTTTGCGTCCACAGATACGCCTGTCCACTACCTTTACAATCGAATCACCTATCACTACAGCTCTACCAGTCTTTTACATGGCAACATGGGCAGCAGTGCCAGCCATGGTGCCGTGCACCTGGCTACTGCTGCCTTCCCCTGGTGAGCCATCTCCCTCAACAGTATCTAAAACGTTTTTCTGTTCTGGAGGGAGATGGCCGCAGAGGACTACTGCACTGCCTTCCATCTGCTGGTCACACATATCCTATCTCCCTCAGTACTCTTGATCTGCTGTGTGACCATCTCGCTAAACATGCTATCCACGACTCCCTTAGCATCGTGTGTGCTCCAAAGTGAGTCCGTCCGCAGCTCCAGAGCCGTCAAGCGTCCTTACAGAAGCTGCAGTTGGACGCAATTCTTAAACGTGAAGGAGCCATGGACAATGGATGTGTCCCTGAACACCCACATCGCACCCGAAGAGCATGGCATGTGTCTGCGATCTCCTGCCATGTGTAAACCCTCAGGTTAACTTACAACAACAACAACAATGTCAAGTGAAAAATAGAAAAATGAAAGGAACAACTACTTTCTAGTCACCAGCCAATATGTTACCTGCTGGTCGTCGAGACTGAGTTTGGCTAGTAAGTGTGAGAACAAAGCTCTTACCTTACAAAATGTAGTTCAGAAATAATCTACTTGGTGAGCCAAGGAATGACAGGGTTAAGGAAATGAGTCACCTGATTTATAGGGAACCACTTACCTTTTCAGATTGCACTCTGGATTTCTCCTGTTCAGCTTTGCTCCCGATATGAAGTGCTTACCTGCTAGTCACCAATCACCTCTCTCCCTTGTAGTCAACTGCAGCGGGGCAAGGCCACGCACTGGAAGTTGGGTGGAACAAATCAAGGGTGATATAGAACAACGACAGAAGTTCCTCCACTCTACTTTATTGGCAAACATGATACACATAAGAATACAATAAAAGAATAGAACAAATAGGGATATAAAACAAGAATATAAAACAAGAATCCCATGCCCTTCTGCTTGTCGGGGACCCGGAAGACGGCTTTGAGATTCGGCTCCTCTCACCTGTCGCGCGACTCTGGTCCGAGATGAAGTCCAATGAACGAGAAAAAGGGTCTGATATTTATACAATGCAGTAAATACGTCGAATGGATTTTCAGTTGGGAAAGTATGCAAGTTTCTGCAAATAGTTCCATAAATTAAGCATTAAACAATCATGGCGTGGTATGAGAACGCCTGAGTTTGAACATGTTGAATTTGGTGCTTGACAACGTACCAGGCCAGCTTTCAGATGTCTCGGTTGGAGAGCATTTCGGTGACAGTGACCACAACACCTTGACTTTTACCAGAGTCATGGAGAGGGATAGGAACAGACAGTATGGGAAGGTATTTACTTCGGGGAGGGGAAATTATACTCCTATTAGACAGAAGCTGAGGAGCATAAATTGGGATGAGATGTTCTCAGGGAAATGCAGAAGAGTAATGTAGGTTTTTTTAAGGGACACGTGCTGCGAATACTGGATAGTTTTGTCCCACTGAGGCAAGGAAGGAAAGGTAAGGTGAAGGATCCTTGGATGACACGAGAAGTGGAGCCTCGAATAAAGAGGAACAAGGAAGTTTACGTAAGGTTGAGGAAGGAAGGACCTGACACTGCTCTAGAGGGTTACAAGGTAGCCTGGAAGAAATAATTGATTTAGGAGAGCTAAAACGGGGCAAAGAAAAGCCCTGGCGTGAACAGTCAGGGAAAGTCCCAAGGCATTCTACACTGATGTGAGAAATAAGGAAATGATCAGAGTGAGTGAAGCGCCGGTCAGCGAATAATGGAGGGGACTTGTGCCAAGAGTTTGAGGAGGTGGGGGAGGTCCTAAATCAATACTTTGCTTCAGTATTCACGAGGGAGAGGGACCGTGTTGCTGGCGAGGACAGTGAACCAGGGGCGGGGTTCTTCGTTTTGCCAGCGCCCTGGGGTTTCCCGACGGCGTGGGCTGCTCCATAATTGGAAACCCCATTGACCAGCCGGCGTAACGGAGAATCCCGCCAGCGGATCAGGGCAGAACTGCGGCGGGGCGGAGAATCCAGCCCCAGGCAAATAGGCTCAAACAGGTTGATATTTCGAAGGAATATGTTCTGGAATTTTGAAAAGCATCAGTATAGATAAGTCGCCTGGACCATACAGGATATACCCTAATTGCGGAGAGGAAGTTATCTGTCAGTCATCTGAGGCCTGTTTAGTGGCACAATGGTGTACATTGTATTCTTCTGTTTGAAGCTTACGTAGTGTGACTCATCTTGTTTAGCTGAGTCCTGTATAAAAGCCAGACACAAAGCGCACTCAGTAAGCTATGCGCTCATGAATGATATCCATCCTGAGTGAGTGGGCCACAGCCAGAGTGGGAATTGGAACTGGGTAATTTGGGCAGTGTGGTAATTGGGCGCGGAGTGGGAGGAGGTGCTGTTTTCCTTTTTGTTCGGGTTCCTTCGTTTGGCTTCGTGACTGGTAATCTGCAGGGAGAGATCCAGAGTGCATTCCGGGAAACAGGGAGAAAACCAGGGAGCACGCTAGGAAGGTAGGTGATATAAAATCATACCCCTCGGGTTCCAGCGTCCCTCATTTTCGGGAGCGGGAGCGGGAGAGAGAGAGAGAGAGAAAGAGAGAGAACCGTGGAGCATCTTGGGAACAGGTAAGTGATAGGCATTCTGCTATTCTGAGTGATCCGTCTGGGGGGGGGGGGCGGGGGGGGGGGCGGGAGGGGGGGGGGGGCGGGGACTGAAAAGTTGCGTCACAGGAAAGCTGTGACCTGTTTGGCTGGTAGGGGCTCTGCACTAAATTTGAAAATTAAACATTGTTAAACAAATTAAATATAATTAATTAATTACTTCATCATAATTGAGAGGAGTATCTAAGCCAGAGACCGGAGAGTCCTGTGTTTAGTATGCACATTTATAGTAGAAATCTAGTGCTAGAAAACATATAGTTAGCAGTAACAATTTTTTAAATTGTATTTGCTATTTTTAAAATTAATTCACTAATTAATTAACACAATGTCAATTAGAGTGGTGCACTGCAGTGACTGTGTGATGTGGCAGGTCCGTGGATGCACGTAGGAGCATGTAGGTGGCGGAAAGTGTCATAGATAGCAATTATATAGATGTGGTCACACAAGGTGCAGACAGAGAGATGGGTGAGCACCAGAAAGGGAAGGCGGTCAGTGCAGGAATCCTCTGTGGTTGTCCCCCTCTCGAACAGGTGTATCCCTTTGGATACTGTCGGGGGGGAATTGGCTATCAGGGGCAAGCAGCAGGAGCCAGAGCAGTGGCACCGCGGCTGGCTCTGATGTTCAGCAGGGAGGGTCAAAACGCAGAAGAGCAGTAGTCATAGGGGACTCTATAGTCAGGGCACAGAAAGGCACCATTGTCGACGTGAAAGTGACTCAAGGATTATACGTTGTCTCCTTGGTCCCAGGGTCCAGGATGTCTCGGATCGGGTAGTGGGCATCGCGAAGTGGGGGCGGGGGTGGCAAACAGGCAGAGGTTGTGGTACATATTTGCACGAATGACAAAGGCAGGAAGGGATATGAGGTCCTGCAGAAGGAGTTCAGGGGGCTAGGCTGAAAGTTAAAAGGAAGGACCTCAAGGGTTGTAATCTCGGGATTACTCACTGTGCCAGGGGCCAGTGAGGCTAGCAATAGAAAAATAGAGCAGCTAAACACGCGGCAAAACAGCTGGTGTAGAAGGGAGGGGTTGTTATCTGGACCACTGGGAGCTCTTCCGGGGCAGGTCTGACCTGCATAAGATTGATTCTTGCATCTGAACTGGAGAGGCATACATATCCTGTTCGTGAGGTATGCTAGTGTCACACGGGAGGATTTAAACTAGTATGATAGGGAGGTGGGTACCGGAGCAATAGGCCAGAAGGTGAAACAATTGTGGGAGAACTTGGAAATAGGGCCACTATGGCTCTGAGGAAGAGCAGACAGGGAAATGTTGCTGCAAACTGCGGGACTTGTGGCCTGAAGTGCATATGTGTTAATGGAAGAAGTATAACAGATAAGGCAGATGAACGTAGAGCTTGGATTAGTACTTGGAACTATGATGTTGTTGCCATTACAGAGAGCTGGTTGAGGGGGGACAGGACTGGCAGCTAAACATTCCAGGATATACATGTTTCAGGCGGAATAGAGGGGGGTGTAAAAGGGGAGGGAGAATATCACAGCTGTACTGCGGGAGGACACCTCAGAGGTCAGCGAGGCGATATGGGTAGAAATCAGGAATAAAAAGGGTGCAGTCACAATGTTGAGGGTTTACTACAGGCCTCCCAACAGCCAGCGGGTGATAGAGGAGCAGATAGGTGGACAGATTTTGGAAAGGAATAAAAGCAACATGGTTTTTGTGATGGGAGACTTGAACTTCCCCAATATTGACTGGGACTCACTTAGTGCTAAGGACTTGGACGGGGCAGACTTTGTAAGGAGAATCCAGGAGGGCTTCGTAAAACAATATGTAGATAGTCCAACTAGGGAAGGGTCTGTACTGGACCTGGTATTGATGAATGAGGCCGGCGAGGTGGTAAAGGTTTCCGCAGGGGAGCATTTCGGGAACAGTGACCACAACTCAGTAAGTTTTAAAGTGCTGGTGGGCAAGTATAAGAGTGGTCCAAGGGTGAGTGTGCTAAATTGGGGGAAGGCTAATTATAACAATATTAGGCGGGAACTGAAAAACATAGAGTCGGGACGGATGTTTGAGGGTAAATCAACATCTACATGTGGCAGGCTTTCAAATGTCAGTTGAAAGGAATTCAGGACCGGCATGTTCCTGTGAGGAAGAAGGATAGATATGGCAAATTTCGGGCACCTTGAATAACGAGAGCCATTGTAGGCCTCGTCAAAAAGAAAAATGAGGCAGCTACCAGCTAGAAGGCTGGGAACAGCCGACGCTTGTGTGGAATATAAGGAAAGTAGGAAGGGATTTAAGCAAGGAGTCAGGAGGACTAAAAGGGGGTGTCACGGAAAGTCATTGACAAACAGAGTTTTGGAAAATCCCAAGGCTTTTTACACGGACATAAAAAGCAAGAGGGTAGCAAGAGAAAGGGTGGGCCCACTGAAGGCCATGGGAGATAATCTATGTGTGGATCAAGAGGAAAGGGGCGAGGTACTAAATTAATACTTTGCATCAGTATTCACCAAGGAGAAGGAATTGGTGGACGTTGAGTCTGGCGAAGGGTGTGTCACCTCGAGATCCAAAAAGACGAGGTGTTTGGCGTCTTGAAAAATACTAAGGTGGGTAAGTCCCCAGGGCCTGATGGCATCTACCCAGAATACTGAAGAAGGCAAGTGAGGAAATTGCTGGGGCCTTGACAGACATCTTTGGATACTCACTGTCTTCAGGTGATGTCCAGGAGGACTGGAGAATAGCCAATGTTGTTCCTTTGTTTCAGAAGGGTAGCAAGGATATTCTAGGGAACCTCAGGCCGGTGCGCCTTACGTCAATGGTAATTACTGGAGAGAATTATTCGAGACAGGATTTACTTCCATTTGGTTGCAAGTGGTCGTATTAGCGAGAGGCAGCACGGTTTGGTGAAGGGGAGGTCGGGTCTCACTCCCTTGATAGAGTCTTTCGAGGAGGTTACAAAGATGATTGATGCACGTAGGGCAGTGGCTGTGGTCTACATGGACTTCAGTAAGGCTTTTGACAAGGTCCCCCATAGACATACATATAACTTACAGAGCAGAATGAGAACATTCGACCCATCGAGTCTACACCGAACCAGTTAAGCCCTCCCTTCTACCCTATTTCAGTAACCCAAGGATCCCTCCTAACCTTTTTTATTGGTCACTAAGGGCAATTTATCACGGCCAATCCACCTAACCTGCACGGATTGGGACTGGGGGGAGGAAACCGGAGAACCTGGAGGAAACCCACTGTGATGGGCCAGGGCTTAGAGAACCGCAAGGTGTATCATGGAGTTCAACTGACTCATAACTTTTAATAGATTATGGTATGGGGAGCACACGGCCCATTCTACAGGTGTGGTATAGCAGAAATGGAAAAGCATTTTTTAATGCAAAACAATGTTTATTCTATGAACTCAAGTTAAACTTTTTAAAACATACAGTGAACATCTTCGTAACCATCTATTCAAATACAACCCCCAAAGAATACAACACTAAGTAATGCTTAATAACTTCCCTAACAACATCCAGAAGACAAAAGAAACAACTTTTAACAGCACATTAGGTTTACATTCACTACTGAGAACATTTCTAATTTAGAATTCACCAAATGATCAAGAAATAGTATTTTCATGGCAGAGCGATCAACAGTACACATCCTCTGCAGCTTCAGCTGCAATATTGAAGAAAACTAAAACACACCCTGCAGCAAGCAGCCTAAAACGAAAGTAAAAAGCTGACAGATAGCCCAGCTCCTCCCACACTCTGACATCACTGATAAAGGTACATTTTTTAACTACCTATTTCTTAAAGGTACTCTCACATGACACCACTCAGACATGGGAAGAACGTGCAGACACCGCACAGAAAGTGACCCAGCAGGGGATCGACCTGGGATCCTGGTGCTGTGAAGCCGCAATGCTAATCACTTGTGCTACCGTACTGCTCATGGCAGACTGGTACAAAAAGTGAAGTCACACGGGTACAGAGTTGAGCTAGCAAGATGGATACAAAACTGGCGAGGTCATCGAAGGCAGATAGTAGCAATGGAAGGGTACATTTCTGTTTGGAGGGCTGTGACGAGTGGTGTTCCTCATTGATCACTGCTGGGACCTTTGCTGTTCGTATTATATTGAAGTGATTTGGAGGAAAATGTAACTGGTCTGATTAGTAAGTTTGCGGATAGTGATAAGGACTGTCAGACAATATAGCAGGATTTAGGTCGTTTGGAGGCTTGGGCGGCGAGATGGCAGATGGAGTTTAATCCGGACAAATGTGAGCTAATACATTTTGGAAGGTCTAATACAGGTAGGGAATATACCGTGAATGGTAGAACCCTCAAGAGTATTGACAGTCAGAGAGATCTAGGTTTACAGGTCCACAGGTCACTGAAAGGGGCAACACAGGTGGAGGAGGTAGTCAAGAAGGCATACGGAATGCTTGCCATCATTGGCCGGGGCATTGAGTATAAAAAAATGGCAAGTCATGTTGCAGCTGTATAGAACCTTAGTGAGGCCACACTTGGAGTATAGTGTTCAATTCTGGCCGCCACACTACCAGAAGAATGTGGAGGCTTTAGAGAGTGTGCAGAAGAGATTTACCGGGATTCTGCCTGGTATGGACGGCATTAGCTATGACGAGAGGTTGAATAAACTTGGTTTGTTCTCACTGGAACGAAGGAGATTGAGGACGACCTGATAGAGGTCTACAAACGTATGAGAGGCATAGACAGAGTGGATAGACAGAGGCTTTTCCCCAGGGTAGAGGGGTCAATTACTCGGGGGCACAGGTTTAAGGTGCGGGGGGCAAGGTTTAGAGGAGATGTACGAGGTAAGGTTTTTATACAGAGGGCTGGTGGTCGCTGGAACTCGCTGCTGAAGGAGGTGGTGGAAGCAGGGACGACAGTGACGTTTGAGGGGCGCCTTGACAAAGACATGAATGGGATGGGAATAGCAGGATACGGACCCCAAAATTGTAGAAGATTTTAATTTGGACGGACAGCATGGTCGGCGCAGGCGTGGAGGGCCGAAGTGCCTGTTCCTCTGCTGTACCTTTGCTTGTGCTTTGTTCTTTGTTATATTTAGGAATTGAGGGAGGCGATTGCTGCGCCATAAACCATGATCTTTGCGTCCTCACTCTCCACTAAAGTAGTACCGGATGATTGGTGGAAGGCGAATGTTCTTCCCTTATTCAAGAATGGGAATCGGGAAGTCCCTGGGAATTACAGACCAGTCAATCTGACGTGTATGGTGAGCAAAATACTGGAACGGATTCTGAGAGATAGGATTTAGATTATTTAGAAAAACATAGTTTGATTAAAGATCGTCAGCATTGCTCACAATCCTCATTGAATTCATTGCAGATGAGACGAGACATATTGATGAAGGTCGTGCCGCGATGTGTTCTTTTCCGGAATTCAGGAAGGTATTTAAGAAGGTTCCCCATGGTAGACTCATTCAGAAATACTGGGGCATGGGATACAGGGAAATTTGGCTGTCTGGATACAGAATTGGCTGGCCGAAAGAACACCGCGAGTGGTAGTGGATGGAAAGTATTCAGGCTGGAGTTCAGTGACCAGTAGTGTCCCGCAGTGATCTGAACTGGGATCTCTGCTCTTTTTTATAAATGACTTGGATGAGGAAATGGAAGAGCGGGTTATTAAGTCTGCCGATGATGCGAAAGTTGGTGGAGTTGTACATCGTGTTGAGGGCTGTTGCAGGTTACAACAGGACATTGACAGGTTGCAGAGCTGTGATGAGAAGTGACAAATGGAATTCAACCGAGATGAATATAAAGTGATTAATTTTGGAATGTCGAATTTGAATGCTGAATACAGGGTAGCAGGCGGGATTCTTGGAAGTGTGGAGGAACGGAGGGATCTTAGACTCCACGTACATAGATCCGTCAAAGTTTCCACCCAGTTTGATAGAGTTGTTAAGAAGGCGTTTGGGGCTTTCATTAACAGGGGGATTGAGTTTAAGAGCCGCGAGGTTTTGCTGTAGCCTGGTTAGACCACACTTGGAATATTGTGTGCAGTTCTGGTCGCCCCATTATATGAAGGGTGTGGATACTTTGGAGACGCTGCAGAGTAGATTTACAATGATGCTGCCTGGACTGGAGGGCATGTCTTATGAAGAAAGGTTGAGGGAGCTGGGGCTTTTCTAACTGGAGCGAAGAGGAAGTGAGGTGACTTGATAGAGGTGTACAAGATAATGAGAGGCATGGGTAAAGTGGATAGCCAGAGACTTTTCCTCATGTGGTAAATGGCTGTCATGAAGGCACATAACTTTAAGGTGATTGGATTAAGGCATACGGCTGATTTCAGAGGTAGGTTCTTTAAAACAGAGAGTGGTGGGTGCGTGGAATGCGCTGCCAGCGGAGTTGGTGGAGTCAGAGTCATTAGGGACATTTAAGCGACTCTCGGACAGGCACATGGACAGCAGTAAATTGAAGGGGTGTAGGTTAGGCTGATACTAGATTAGCATAAATGGTCGGCACAACGTCGTGGGCCGAAGGGCCTGTACTGTGCTTTACTGTTCTATGTTCTTTCTGGCGCTTTATGTTCCAGGAAACATATTGGTCATCTGCCAAGTATCCTTACAGTGAACAGAAGTAACACATTCCTTACACTACACCCCCAGGATACTTGGGAGCATTCATTATTTTCTTTTGTGGTCTCTTTGTTCAGGAACAATCTTCTACACAGGAATGGAAATGTCTTAAAAACTGTTACAGGCATTTAGAGTTAGTAAAAATAAAAGGGAGTAGTAAAGAATTAAACGTTTGGGCTTCACATGCCCTGCACATGTATTGCTGTTTCAGCGCCTCTTTACATGTTTTTACAGATAAATTTGCTTGTCAGAAATACAAGATGTATATTAAAAAAATAAGTACAAAGAATATGACCAAGCCACGCGAACCATTGAGGCTCCCTGAGGATCCTAACCACTCCATATCTCAACTGCACAGAGCGTTAGGCTCGGGTTCTTTGAATGTTTTTAACCTCACTTTTAATGTATTTTAGGATGGATGTGAACATATTGGAGAATATGCAGACGAGGCTTGCAAAATTGTTTCCGAGGATGAGAAACTTAAGTTATGAGGGACGGTTTGAGATGTTGCGACATTGCTTCTTGGAGAAAAGAAGGCTGAAGGGGGATTTGATTGAAATCTTCAAAATCATGAGGGATCTGGACAGAATAGGCTGGGAGAAATTATTAATGTTCATTACATCGTCACGAACGGGAGGACACATATTTGAAGTGCTTTGCAAAAGTAGTAAATGTGACGTGAGAAAATGACCTTTTTCACACAGCGAGTCGATGGAGCCTGGAATGCACTGCCTGGAAATATGATGGAGGCAGGTTCACCTGAGGCATTTTTGAGCGCATTAGATTATTACTTGCACAGAAGGAATAGACAGTGGCACGGGGAAAATGCAGGAAAATGACACTTGAATAGACGAAGTAGGGAGGGACACGGGAAAAATGAGGGAAAAAAATATTAATTCACGAAGCTCGGTTGGAGAAGCAGTGCAGACACACTGGGTCAAATTGCTTCCTTTTGCAGTGTAACAGGCGGTGACTACATGCATATACAGAGGTTGTACAAATATTTAGAGGGCTATGCGGAATCTGGACCAATATTTTTTAATATTCCAGTTATCATTGAGTGTGCTTATTTCAGCGCAGAATGAAAACATTCGACTCTTTGACATGTTTTAACAATGCCACCGTGTTTGCCATTTAAACCCTGTTGCCAGAGAAATAAGTTATATTCACAATAAAATCAGATCCATCATGTGATTCAGGTGACGTAAACGCTGGAGCGACTTCGCAGTTCGACTGTTAATCCTTTATTTTAACCTCATGCACATTTCAAACTTTTCATCTTGAATGAAATGAAACTCGCTTATTGTCACAAGTAGGCTTCGAATGAAGTTACTGTGAAAAGCCCCTGATCGCCACATTCAGGCGCCTGTTCGGGGAGGCTGTTCGGGAATCGAACCGTGCTGCTGGCCTGCCTTGGTCTGCTTTCAAAGCCAGCGATTTAGCCCTGTGCTAAACAGCCCCTAAACAGCATCTTTTGGGACAGATGTTTGGTAATATGTTCCTCGATGAGTCTGACTGGAGTTTTGCGATGAGGAGCGGAGTTAAATCGCAAAAACTCCTCGTGTGATTGTGGTATTCGGAGTTGTCTGGTGTGGGGCAGTTTTCAGTGGTATTTTCTGCTGATAAGCACGGGCTACACCTCGGTGATGCCGTGGGCATCGATTTGATTGCTGCCTCTGGGAATGTTGCCCTGGATGTCATTCTTAGCTTCGTGTTGCAGGTCTTTCGTACGCAACGTGTGGAACCACGAAGTCTCCTTGGGAGAATGGTGGAGGCGCAGGAGAGAATTTGTGTATTCCTTGGAACTCTTTCCCTTTTAAGGGCCTGTTGTCAATTCGTTGAGAACCTGCTGCATGGAGTGTCGCACATCCTAACGAACCCAGGAGGTAGGAGCCTGTAAAGGAGCGTCCATCTGTCCGGTTTCTGGCCGAATGTGAGAGGCGTGTTACTGACTGAGTTTGAGGAATGGCCGCTGTTCTTTAATAATCCTCATGTAGAGGCTGGTTGTATTCGATTCCATGAAACCCCGTGTATCCGGTCTTCGAGGCCTGTGGTCGGTTGGGCCCTACTGCTGCTGGCCTTATATTGTCTAGATTTATGAAAAGCGATTCATCCTTTAGAATCCTCGAGAAATGTTGTTAAGTGTTCGGTGATCATCTGATGGCTTTGGTCTTTTCATGCAACTTACACGGTGTTATTATCCAAGCCTTCTGCAGTAATCCTGAACGTTAGTCTCTTATAATGAAGCAATGTATTATGTGTTGTTGCATGTTTTCCTGTCAGGACACACGGTGTGTAAGAACGAGCGTGAAAGTCGCCTGCAATCCTGTTTTAGCAATAAGCATATTAAGTCATTTCTGTGATGTACAGTCTGTGCACAGTTTTACTCCTTTTATATGAGCAGTTATCCATGTGGTTTTATGAAGGACGTGAAGACTGGACACTCCTTATCTCGTTCACAGTGAAGATGGGTGCAGCTGTGGTTGTGTGATCGGTGGTTTTTTGTCTGGAGTTCGGTGGTAGATTATTTAAGCCCTCACTGAGATTTAGATAGCCCCACAATTAGAGCTAACTGTATCGGTGTTTTAGTTAACATTCTTTTACTTTGAATTTAAGAATCCATGTCTACCTCTGTCGTTGGTGTGGCTAGATTATGTCTCCTGGATTGGGTTTCTTCCGATGTTTCCATTAGGTCGCCATTTTGAGGGAATGAGTGGTTGGGAACGCTGAGGTGGGCTCCGTTAATCCTTGATTAATTAGTTAATTGTTCCTGGACAAACTCCGGTGTTTTCCCTAAAGTTTTTTTTCCACCTGGGTGAAAGATTTACTGTTCAGTGGAGGAGGTAAACTGTTGAGTTTGGATGATCAATATCAGGGCCGCCTGGGTTACGTGTTTGCGACCGTGCTGAAGGTTCTGGGGGAGCGTCAGTGCGTGTGCCAAAAGGTGCTGGGCTTGTCCAGATCTGTTGCTGCGGTTGGTATCGTGTTGCCTCATGGAGCTTTGGATGTCTCTTCTCCAAAAAGGCGGCAACTTCTGTGTACGGGGGGGGGGGGGGCCTGGGATTGAGAAGAATTGTGCACTTTAGTGTATATTACCCCCATGTAGTCAGGACGCTTTTATTCAGTGATTGAGCAGTTTTTGTTTCCACTTTCTCCTGTAGGCTTTTTCACCGTTCAGGGATATTTTTCTAATCTTCTCTTCTCCGGGCTGAGCAGCATGCTATTGTAAATCCGGGTTTGATTTGCAAATCCACGCAGTCGGGGGGGGGGGGGGTCCACATTGTACCAGGTATGAGGAAGAATCCCAACCCCCTCCCGGCGTGCCCAAATGTTGGGTCACTTGACGACTCGTCTTCGCTCCGATGATAAGAGGGATGTGGGGGAGATGCAGTGACCCCGGTATGGTTAGGGAAGCGCAGCAGCAGCAGGAGTATAGATTTTAGTTTTTGCTGGATGTCCGAGGGTTTTGTTTTGATTCTGCAGGGCGAGGCCAGAACCAATGCTATGGTTAGTATCCTAATGTCCCCTGTATATCGAAGGCACTTATTAGGGACGTTGTGAAAGTATTCTCCTCGTGCAAAGAGGCCTCGTGTTGAGCCAGGTGCTGTACTTTAGTTGATATCCAGGTTCACACCGCACAATACACCGATTCCTCTGCTGGGGAACAGACAGGTCTGGCATCTGCGGGAAGCAGGTGGTGGTGTATCATCTGTGTCAGAAGCGCTGCTCGTGTTATGGGAGGTATGTGTTGGTGCGTGCCAGAACATTGTCTGAAGACGTAATCTTGAACTCTCCCGCTAACTGTGACCAATCAGAGATTGGGAAGGTGTGCACCATCGTGGTTCTTTTTTTGTCTTTCTCCTGACATCCCTTCTTCTCGAGTGGGCTTGTAGAGGTATCACGTTATGAGCAATGATTATATTGTATCAAATGGACTGCTGTTCTCCCATTCCCTTCGATATTCATATTTGTTGTGCCATTAATTTTGTTGTGACGCTGTATTACTTTTGTGGGTTTGTTGCTTTATTTGTTAAAGGATAAAACTTCAATAAATACATTTTCTACAATTCCATTTATCCCTCATGCACACACAATGCTGGAAATGCCACCGCAATATGCTTTGAGCTGCTGCTGATCGAACTGTGGTGTATAATTTATGTGATTCTTTCCTTCCTTACAGTTAACGTATTGACGATTATTATCCTGATTCGTGGGAAATGTGGTCTCTCCAAGTGTGTCAATCGCTATTTGGTGTCCATGGCAATTGCAGATCTTCTCGTTATTATAGTTGACCTGATCTTGAGGCAGATTGTGATTCTTTATCAAGATCTTTTTTTTTTCATGTACACTCTCCACATATGTAATGCCCATGCGATCCTTCTTTATGCAGCCACTGACTATACTGTCTGGTTTACTGTGGCTTTCACCTTTGATCGTTTTGTGGCAATTTGTTGGCAGAAACTGAAAACTAAGTACTGCAATGAGAAAAATGCAACGGTGGTTCTCGGAACAGTGGCTCTTCTGAGCGGTTTAAAGAACTTTTTCTGGTATTTTATGTTTACAGGTGAGTATTGGCTGGAAAACAATCCCTGGTTCTGCACTGTAAAAGATGGTGTTCAAGAATCACCTGTCTGGGCATCAATTGAGTTCCTCCATTATATTGTCACCCCGGGAACTCCATTTGTTCTGATTCTTTTGCTTAACATTTTAACTGTGAGGCACATTTCAGCAGCGAGCAGAGCCCGGAAGAGACTGCGGGGGAACAGGAGTGTGGAGAATCCCAGAGACCCAGTGATGGAGAGTCGAAGGAAATCCGTAATTCTGCTCTTCTTTATCTCAGGGAATTTCATATTTTTATGGTCAATGATCATGGCTTATTCTATATGGGGCCGAATGTGGGATGTGGGATATTATTCTGTGTATGTGCCCAATTATATACAGGAAATGGGATTCATGCTTCAACTCCTCAGCTGCTGCACAAACACTTGTATTTATGCTGTGACTCAGACGACGTTCCGAGAACAGATGGTGGATGTCGTAAAATATCCTTTTAATCTATTTGTAAAATGCATCAAACAGTGAGGAGGGATGAACACGTTCCATCGAAATCACTGAATATGGATCATATTTGCATTGGAACTTTCTTACTTTAAAAACAAATCCTGCTGCCCGTGATGCAGGAAATGCAAAGCCGTTCAGCAGTCCCCAAGTATTTGTTATGTAGGTGTAGCACAGCATGCGTGTGATGTCCACCACGGCTCACTGCACACACCAGAAAACCCGAAGTCAATTATATGGATATAGTGAAGCTCCTTGGAGTACTGTACTTGGGGGCTACAATACAAGGAATAGTTTCACAAATCAATTATGAGCGGGTGACAACGTGAGAAAGCCCTTGGAAAAATAAGGGAATAAGTTGAAGGTGTAACAAATAGCATGCCATCGCCTACCGATATTACATGGTGCCTGGTGTCACGCCAGAGGGAGATGATTTTATCATCCCAAGTGGTAATTTTAAGGATTATATAACTTCCTATTAAATTCCGACAGCATCCCATCGGGCTCCTTTGAGACAATATAATTTTTAAATATGTTCATGGACCCCAGGTATCACTGACTTGGCCAACATTTTTATTTCCCTTGAGAAGGCAGACACACATACAGATTCGCAGACACAGATACACAGGCATATTCACCAACTCATTCATAGAAACTCAGACAGAGATAACAGACAGACACAGGCACACACAAATTCGCATGCGCACACACAGGCACACTGACAGGACTTTTCAAATGCATGCAAACTGTACATCAACTCAATTACAGACACATTCGCAGACACACACAGACACTCGCAATTTAAATAAATACTTTCACATGCACAGGCACTCACATTCACAGACACACAAAAACACACACTGACACTTACAGATATACACACACTCGGACAATCATACATTCGCAAGCACACAAACAGAAACATTTATAGACACACACGCTGAGACACATTCACAGACACAGACACATTTAGAGAAATAGCAGCACAGTAGCATTGTGGATAGTACAATTGCTTCACAGCACCAGGGTCCCAGGTTTGATTCCGGCTTGGATCACTGTCTGTGCGGAGTGTGCACATCCTCCACGTGTGTGCGTGGGTTTCCTCCGGGTGCTCCGGTTTCCTCCCACAGTCCAAAGATGTGCAGGTTACGTGGATTGGCCATGATAAATTGCCCTTAGTGTCCAAAAGTGCCCTTAGTGTTGGGTGGGGTTATTGGGTCATGGGGTTATGGGGATAGGGTGGAGGTGTTGACCTTGGGTAGGGTGCTCTTTCCAAGAGCCGGTGCAGACTCGATAGGCCGAATGGCCTCCTTTTGCACTGTAAATTCTATGATAATCTATGATGAATCCGCTGCATCACACGTGGTGTCGGTAAACCCAAGGTACTTTTAGGGGGGATTTATACGCTTCAGACCAGAGACAGTGAAGGGACCGCAGTAAATTTCGAAGCCAGGATGTTGAGTGACGTGCAGTGGAACTTGCATGTGGTGGTGCTCCCTTGCATCTAGATGATGTACCACACGAACAATAATAATAATCTATTATAGTGACACAAGTACGATTGTATTAACAATGCAATTAAGTTACTGCGACAATCCCCTAGTCTCCATACTCTGTCCGTGAACACTGAAGAATACAGAATGACCAATTCATACAACAAGCATATATTTCAGGACTTGTGGGAGGAAATCTGAGCACCCGGAGGAAACCTACCAGACGTGGGGAGAACGTGCAGACTCCGCACAGACATTGACCCAAGTAGAGAATCGAACCGCGCTCCCTCGTGCTGTGAAGCAACAGTGCTAGCCCGGTATTCAGCAGTTCCCGTTATGCAGAGAGAGTATCGGAACACCACCTTCTCAGGTACAACTAAGGATGGACAATTCATGCTGATGTAACAAGAGAACCTTAGAACCGTAGATCCCTTTGAATACAGAACTGGCTCGGTCACAAAAGGAAAAGCGTAGCAGTAGAAGGGTTTTTTTCTGAACGGAAGGTTGTGACTAGTGGTATTCCACAGGAATCGGTGCTTGGGCCTCTGTTGTTTGTGGTGTACATAAACGATTTGGAAGAAAATGTCGGTATGATTAGTAAGATTGCGGATGACACCAAGGTTGATGGAGTGGCAGATCGTGTTGAGGATTGTCAGAAGATAGAGCAGGACATAGATAGGTTGGATTCTTTGGCAGAGAATTGGCAAATGACAAATGGGGTTTAATCCGGGCAAATGTGAGGTCATGCATTTTGGTAAGCCGATCATAGAGGGTTAATATACTGTAAATGGTACAACTCTTAGGAATATAGAAAGTCAGAGAGATCTGGGCGTGCAGATCCACAGCTGTTTGAAGGTGTCAGCACAAGTGGACATTTTAGTCAAGAAATCATACAGGATGCCTGCCTGCATTGGACGAGGCGTCGAGTGTAAAAACTGGCAAGTCATGCTACTTTTTTCATTTTCATACAGTTGTATGGAACCTTGTTAAGGCCGTGCTTGGAATACTGCACACAGTTCTGGTCGCCACACCGCCAGACGGATGTGGAGGCTTTGGACAGGGTGCAGCGGAGGTTTACCAGGATGTTGCCTGGTCTGGAGGATGTTAGCTATTTGGAGAGGCTGATTAGACTCACATCAGAAAGACGGAGATCGAGGGGTGACCTGATAGAGGTCTACAAGATTATGAGGGGCATGGATAGAGTGGATGGGCAGACATTATAGAATCATAGAATCATAGAAGTTTACAGCATGGAAACAGGCCCTTCGGCCCAACCAGTCCATGCAGCCCAGTTTTTACCATTAAGCTAGTCCCAGTTGCCCGCACTTGGCCCATAACCCTCTATACCCATCTTACCCATGCAGCTATCTAAATGTTTTTAAAAAGACACAATTGTACCCGCCTCTACTACTACCTCTGGCAGCCCATTCCAGACACTCACTACCCTCTGAGTGAAGAAATTGTCCTCTGGGCCCTTCTGAATCTCTCCCCTCTCACCTTAAACCTATGCCCTCTAGTTTTAGACTCCCCTACCTTTGGGAAAAGATGTTGACTATCTACCTTATCTATGCCCCTCATTATTTTATAGACCTCTATAAGATCACCCCTAAGCCTCCTACGCTCCAGGGAAAAAAGTCCCTCTCCTTATAACTCAAACCATCAAGTCCCGGCAACATCCTAGTAAATCTTTTCTGCACTCTTTCCAGTTTAATAATATCCTTTCTATAATAGGGTGACCAGTACTGCACACAGTATTCCAAGTGTGGCCGTACCAATGTCCTGTACAACTTCAACAAGACGTCCCAACTCCTGTATTCATTCTTTCCCAGGGTGGCGGGGTCAGTTAGCAGGCTTCATATGTTTAAGGTCCGTGGGGAAAAGTTTAGAGGAGATGTGCGAGGCAGTTTTTTTACGCCGAGGGTGGTGAGTGCCGAGAACGCGTTGCATGGGAAATTGAGGAAGCAGATAGATGTACGGCGACCAAAAGGTAATTTGACAAACACTTTGATAGGATGGATAAGAGGGTTAAGGCTCAAGGAAGTACTGAGGGCTTTGGCAAAGGTTGGTGTCAAGACCGGAGGCTTGGAGGGGCGATGGGACTGTTTCTGTGCTGTATTGTTCTGTGTTCTTTGAATTAATAAAATAAAAACGGGGCAAAGAGTACAGTTTCCTCTGCACTATCACAGGAACAATAGAAAATAAAGTTAATTTCGCAGCCTCAGAAGAAATAGTCCACAAAAGGTCACCCAAGGCCAGAATTGGACCTGAGACCCTGACACTGTAAGGCAGCTGTGCTAACCACTGTGCCGCCGTGATCAATTCAGTACGTTATTTTTCCTGATTACAGACGATGATCCAAATAGCGAAAATGCAGGGTGACGGGTTACGGGCTGCTTTAGCAAAGTGGGCTAAACAGCTGGCTTGTAATGCAGAGCAAGGCCAGCAGCGCGGGTTCAATTCCCGTACCGGCCCTCCCGAACAGGCGCAGGAATTTGGTGACGAGGGGCTTTTCACAGTAACTTCATTGAAGCCTACTTATGACAATAAACAATTACGATTATTATTATATTAAGGGCTCTGAACAATAAAGCAAATTATATTAACGCGTTAACAACGTTTATATTGGAGACATACTGGAGGTCGAAGGCTTCCGGAAAGCCTCATAATTGTATTTGCATTTTTTCCGGCAGAATGGTTGTTCAGGGTGCAATCCATTCCTTTGATAGGTTCCTTGTCTCACGGACAATTGGCATCACGACATTCTCCATAATGCACAGAACAGACATCTGCAACAATAGATGGATAACAATAGACAATAATTCGCTGATGATTGCCCACCTGTGGAAAGTGAACAATATGTAAACCCCAAGCGAACCCAGAACATAGAAGCAGCGTAACGTGCCCCCCCCCCCCCGCCCCCCCCCCCCCACTCCCGTCACAGTCATGCAGAACCGACCAGCGACTCTGAACATGTTGTCTCCAGGGTGTTGGCAGCTGGCTATGAAGCCCAACAACATACCGGGGTGAATCATCGGCGGTTTTAAAAGGTAAGGGGAGTAGCATTACTGGTTAAGGAGAATATTACAGCCGTGATGCAAGAGGACCCCTTGGAGGGCTTATACAATGAGGCAATCTGGGTACAGTTCAGTTACAGGAAGTTGCAAAAGTAAGAGGGTTGTTGTGGTAGCGGATTTTAATTTCCCTATTTTGACAGGGACTGATTTCGTGCTCGGGGTTTGGATGGGGCAGAGTTTGTAAGGTGAATCCAGGAAAGCGTCTTGTTGCAAAATGTAGATAGTCCAACTAGGGAAGGGACAGTACTGGATCTGGTATTAGGGAATGAGCCTGGGCAGGTGGCTGAGGTTTCAGTAGGGGAACATTTTAGGCGTAGTGACCACCATTCCATAAGTTTTAAGGTACTTTAGGATAGGGATGAGAGTAACACTCGCGTTAAGGTCGTAAAGGGGGAAAGCAAAATTTCGATAACATTAGACAAGAATTGAAGAATTTGGATTGGGTGCGGCTGTTGGATGATAAATCAACATCAGGCATGCGGGCAACTCTCAAGCGACAGTTGATTATGTTTCTGGAAAGCCACGTTCCTGAGAGAATGGAGGATAAGTATGGTACTTTCGCGGAGCCTTGGATAAGGAAGGATATTGGGAACTCTGTCAAAAATAAAAAGGATTTGCTGCCTCACGGCGCCGAGGTCCCAGGTTCGATCCCGGCCCTGGGTCACTGTGTGGAGTTTGCACATTTTCCACGTGTTTACGTGAGTTTCGCCCCCACAACCCAAAGAAGTGCAGGGTAGTTGGATTGACCGCGCTAAATTATCCCTTAATTAGGAACAATGAATTGGATACTCTAAATTTATTTTTGAAAAATAAATCAAAAAAATAAATAAAATAGAATGAAAAGGAGACTGTTGTACGGTCCAGAAGGGTGGGAATAGTCGAATCTCTTGAGGAGTGCAAAGAAAGTAGAATGCATGAAATTAGGAGGCCAAGGAGGGGTCATGTAAAGTCCTTGGCAAGTACAATTAAGGTGGATCCCAAAGCTTTTTATTCATATGGAACAAGCACAATTGTGGCCAGAGGAAGGATTTGTCCACTTAAGGGGCAATCTATGTGTTGAGCCAGAGGAAATGGGCGAAGTACTAAATGAATACTTAGTATTAAGTGAATACTTAGTCCACCAAAGAAAAGGACTTTGTGGAAGATAATTCTTGTGTAGGGTCTGTGAACATCGAAAAGGTATTGGGTCTTTTAAAAGATATTAAGGTAGGTAGGTCTCCTGGGCCGGACGGGATTTACGCGAGAATACTGAGGGAAGCAAGGGAGGAAATTGCTGTTCCGTTGACTGACTCCTGTGTATCCTCATTGGTGAGATCACAGAGGACTGAAGAATAGCTAATATGGTACCGCTGCTTAAGAAATATAGCAGCGATAATCTTGGAAACTATAGGCCCGTGAGCCTCACGTCAGTAGTAGATAAATTATTGGAGAGAATACACCGGTTCAGGATTGATACCCATTTGGAAAGAAATGGACTCATTCGCGATAGACAACGTGTTTTTATGAAGAGTAGGGCGTGCCAAGCTAACTTGATTGAGTTGTTTGAGGAAGTGAGAAAGATGATTAATGAGGGAAGGACGGGGAATGTTGTTCACATGGGCGTCTATCAAGCCTTTGAACTTGTGCCTCGTGGTAGGCTGGTACAAAAGGTGAAGTCACACCGGATCAGAGGTGAGGTACTAAGATGGATCGAGAACAGACTCGGTCACAGAAAGCAATAGTAGTTGTGGAAGGGTGTGTTTTTCTGAATGGAAGGCTGTGACTAGTGGCGTTCCAAAGGGACCTGTGCTGGGGCCTCTGTTTTATTTGTAGTATACATAAACTGTTCGGAGGAAAACGTAGCTGGTCTAATCAGTAAGTTGGCGGATGACACCACGGTTGGTGGAGTGGCAGATAGTTTTGAGGTTTGTCAGAGGACACAGCAGGACATCGATTTTGGTAGGTCGGACATGAAGGGGAAATATACCGTAAATAGCAAAATTCTGCGGAAAATAGAAAGTCAGAGAGATCTGAGGGTGGAGGTCCACAGGTCTTTGATGTTGGCAACACAAGTGGGCAAGGAATTCAACAAAGCATACGGAATGAATGCCTTCGTTGACGGGGCATAGAGTAGAACAAATGGCAAGTAATGCTACAGTTGTAGAGAAACTTGGTAAGGCCGCATTTAGAATATTGCCCACAATTCTGTTCGCCGGACTACCAGAAGGATGTGGTGGCTTTGGAGAGGATGCAGAGGACGTTTACTAGGATGCTGCCTGGCCTGGTGGATGTTAGCTATGTGGAGAGGCTGAACAGGCTCGGACACTTTTCATTAGAAAGGTGGAGGTTGCGGGGTGACCTGATAGAGTTCTCCAAAGTTATGAGGGGCATGGATAGACTGGATGGGCAGGCACTCCTTCGCAGGGTAGAAGGGTCAGTCAACCAGAGGGCATAGGTTTACGGTTCGTGGGGCAAAATTTAGAGGTGAAGTGCGGGGCAGTTTTTTTTATGTAGAGGGTGCTTAGTGCCTCGAACGCGTGTCAGGGGAGGTTGTGGAAGCAGATACTTTAACGGCGTTCAAAAGGCATTTTGACAATCGCATGGATGGGACGGGTATAGAGGGATGCGGCACAAGGAAGTGCTGAGGTTTTTCACAAAGGTTGGTTTCATGACCGGTACAGGCTTGGAGGGCAGAATGGCCTGTTCCTGTGCTGTATTTGTTCCTTGCTCTTTGTTCTTAATTGTCCAATTATAATATAGCTGCAGACAGGTTGTGAGACTGAGTGTCGGGGAGTTCACTGCAGTTTTTCGTTCATTGAGGGGTCAAAGGTTTTGAAGCAATGGAAATCAGAGGGAAATCTCTCGATGAGCTAAAGTTTTTGCATGCACAAAGAAACACGGTTGTGATTTCAGGAAGAGAAATGAACGGACCAACCATAATACAAAATTCAATGGCGATCAGGGGAAGGCAGTGATTGGGAATTCTGAGGCGAGTAACTTTCTTCCTGACCCCCCCCCCCCCCAAAGCCTTTCCACAAACTCCACGTAATACATTAGGAATAGAATGGAATACTCTCAAATTGTCTGGACGAGTGCAGCTCCTACAATAGTTAAGAAGCCACAGGCCGTCCAGAAAAAAAGTAGCCCTCTCAAACAACATCCCGATTTAAAACAAATGTTCCCTCCAATACGGATGCATGGTGGCAGTAAAGTATCCTCGATACATGACGCACGGCAGTAACTAATAAATGTTCCTGCAGAAGTACATTCTACCAGCTAGAAAGACAAGAGCAGCAGACGTATGAGAATAGCAGTGCTTCGTTCCTCTCAAAGCCACTCACCTGGACATCTATCACTTTTCCATCTCTGCGATTAATAGAAATCCAGAAACTGCCCCCATGCCATCACATTATAGGTACTGAAACCGCATGGACTGCAAAGGTTCAAGAAGGCAGCACACCAGTTCATTCTCCAATATAAATTGGGGATTCAAAAGCGCTGTACTTTCCAGAAACGCTCACATCCAATGGATAAAAATGATATTTTTTTAAAATAGCGATTAAAAATTAGCTTCACAAAGAAGAACGCCTTTCGGAAATATAATTGTACGATGGGAGTAAAGATTCGACAAATTTATAGAAGTTATGTCTTTGGCATTTTTCTTATCGAATTCGGATTGAGCAATAATGATTGAGTTATCAGCATGACATACAGCATCAGAAAAAGCGCCCTTCCCAAGTTCCAACATTCCTCAGATTCAAGATTAGATAGAGGAAGCAGAAGTGTCCTGAATCTAATCCCAAAGGATTTACCACTTGCACTAATCGGGAGTGACGGTCCATTGAATATCCATGAATATCCATGAATATCCATTGTCTGTGGTGCGATGGGTTGGCAATTTGTCTCAACTGACAACATTCTATCTTTCTGGTCGCTTGGTTCTGCATTTGGACACCACTGGTATGATTATACGACATCTATCTCCTTATGTCAAATCGTTTAAAAATCTATCAAGGAGACCATAACCTAAAATAGGAATATATTCACTTATACACCATGAATGCGCAGCGCAGACTTGTGGCTTGTATGCAAAGTACCGAGTGGGAACCTCATGCTTCTTGGTCCCAGCATTTGTGTTCGAATGTCGGAAGATGGTCAAGCCTAGATTGGTTTCTCTGATTACGAGATGCAGCTGGGGTATTGTGGAGCTTCAGATATGCAGAAATGCATGTGTTTTATTGTGGACCATACGGTTCATGAGGCTGAGGTCTAATCGGGAGAAACATTAAAAATATGATCAGCAGTCGGCTATTTGGCACTTCGAGTCGACTCTAACATTCACCTGATCACGGCTGACGATCGACTTCCGCGTTCTCCCCACATCCATTGGCACATTTAAAGTCTTGAAACGTATCTATTTTCTCCTTCCATATACACAGTGATTTTGCCTGCCCAGCTTTCTGCGGTGGATAATTCTATAGGCTCCCCACCTCCCATGTGAAGGTATTTCTCGTCATTTGAGTGGTAAAAGTCCGATTCCATACCCGGAGACTGTCCCCTTGTTCTTGACCCCCCCCCCCCCCTGCCAGTGGGAAACAAACTTCACTGAATCTAGTCTGTCTCGCGCACTCTGAAGTTCAAACATTTTCTGTGATACCCTCGTATTCTTCTGTACTAGTTTTCATCAAGCTATTTAATCAACAAAAATCGCTTCCGTCGTAACTGAGTGATATTAGCAACGGGAAACTGTCCTCATGTTAATACCGGAATCGCTTTCCTTTGCCGAGAGTTTACTAACGAGATAATTATTTATTCGTCTTTAGGGAATGAACAATCAACTGCCGCATGTTTTTATGCACAGCGGAAATTGAATTTGAAAAACATTTGTTGTGAACGTTCAGTTTGTGTTGCAGCAAAATCAATGGGAATTAACATTTTCCGGGTTGTTTTAGGTTAACTGGTGCAGCATTGTCTGCTGAATGTCACACAGAATTACAAAGCTTCCTAATTATTTGGTGAATCCATATATAGATACATGCATGAAGATTTAACTGTGAACTTGGGTCTCCGGAGATGGCGCTCAATTTGCTGCAGTGGTCTGTAACATTTTATTCATCGATGTGCAGAGAACGAATGTTATTGTTCTCATAGTTTCATCAAACGGGACAATATATTGGCCTTTTTCTAATCGACCTTAGCGGGTTGAGTGGTCTTTGTAATTGGAGAACGGTCCTACTATCACTGGGTTTTTTTTACAGGCCAATGTCGTAGAAATGTTTTGACAAGATTAAGATAGGTAACATGAAATTATATCTCATTTTTGATTGGAAAAGCATTGAAATTAAGGTCATTAATGTTGCAACTTTAGCAACTTTCTCATACTGCATGTTCTTTATGTAATCTATAACATTAAGTTGTGAAAATGGAGAACAATCTTGATTATGCTTTTCCTCATCAATAAACATAATATTGTTTACCTAGGTGACAGTCTCTTGGTCACTCTCCAGTCAATTTTCTTCAGTAATAACTCAAATGATTCAAAATCGCGACTTCGATTTGTTCCCTGTTTCTACTCGCAAATTATTCGTCTAATTGCTTCACCTGTTTTCATAGAATTTGATAGAACTTACATTGCAGAAGGAGGCCATTCGGCCCATCGAGTCTGCACCGGCCCTTGGAAATAGCACCCTACCCACGCCGACACCCCCATCCAAATTGTTTTGAACACTGAGGACAATTTAGCATGGCCAATTCACCTAACCTGCATATTTTTGGACTGTGGAGGAAACCGGAGCACCCGGCGGAAAACAATGTAGACACGGGGAGAACGTGCAGAGTCCGCACAGATAATGATATAAGCCAGGAATCGAACCTGGGACCCTGGATCTGTGAAGCAACTGTGCTAACCACTATGCTACCGTGATGCCCTCTTGTTAGAAAGGAGCCAGTAATCTATTAAACCATTTCAATGAGTAATTAAATGAATGATTTATAAGTCACAATCTGTCTCCACAGCGGCACAGAGACCATAACATCATAAACGTGTTAATATTTTTTCACCATTATTAGTCAATTCAAACATTGTTAAAATTGTTAAAAAGCTATGAGATCGCATATGCGCGGACCACAGTTTCTAAAAGAAACGTCAGAATAAGTTGATAAGTTTGTTCAAATGCATGTATTGCATAGTGGTATACAAACAGATAGTAAAGGGTAAATTCTTTACTAACGAACATTCAAGCACTGGTTATTGCTCCGCAGGAGTGCTCCTTCTAATTTTGGAGATATTTAGGAAGAATGGGAAGAGTTTTCAGAGGGTGCACACAGTATTTCCTAGAACGATACAGGCCATAAAGACTTTGCCTTGTGTCAAATTAAATTCGATTATCTGTAATCATCAGCACTGAGAATGCGAATGTAAAGGCAGCTAAGATAAAGTGTTCCCACAATTGAAAGGGATACATGATAGGATAACGTAGGGCAGGCTATACTACGGCAGCACAGTCGGCAAACAAGAGAACATTGTTTCCAGGAAATGTTTATGATCAATCCTGCCTTCCTCCCTTCCGTCTACCTATCTATCTATCTGTCTATCCGTCTATCTATCTATCTATGTATCTACATATTTGCGTATTTATCTATCTATCATTCTACCTATTCACCTATCTATCTACCTATCTTTCTATCTATATATCTTTATATCTATATGTATACCTGTCTATCTATCTCTGTATCTATCTATCTATCCATCCATCTATCTATCTATATATCTATCTATTTATCTATCTAACTACCTCTATATCTATATGTATATCTGTCTATCTATCTATCTATCTATCTATCCATCTCTCCGTCTATCTATATGTACATCTATCTATCTATCTATATATCTATATGTATATCTGTCTATCTATCTCTCTATGGATCTATCTATCTATCTATCTATTTACCTATCTATCTCTCTATCTATCCATCCATCCATCTGTCTATCTATCTATCTACCTGTGTATCTAAATGTATATATGTCTATCTATCTATCCATGTATTGATCTATCGATCTATCTATCTATCCATGTCTGCGCCTTGCAATCTTTCACTCCATCTGAATCGCTTTTGCATCTCACTTTCTTATACCTGTTCTCTGCCCAATTTCTTTCCTTTCCCATTCTGCTTCCACTACCGGCGATTCTAACATTGCACTTCTCGTTTCAGGATGGCTTGCACCAACGATGCAATATCTTTAACGTTCGACGAAGAAGAGGCCAGAATCAGAAACGCTTGGTTTCTGGGGCTGCACAAAATAGGAATTCCCGGACTCGAGATGAATTTAAACACAAGGACGATAATTTTTAATGTTACATGTTGTCTTCTTGGGAACCAATAGAAGCCACCGAGCAAGGGAGCATTAGGGGAATAATATTCAAGCACCCGTTAAAACTTATCATGACATGAGGTTTTAAAAAAAAATTTAGAGTGCCAATTCATTTTTTTTCCAATTAAGGGCCAATTTAGCATGGCCAACCCAGCTACTCTGTACATATTATTAGTTGTGGAGGCGTAAGGCACGCAAACACGGGGAGAATGTGCAAACTCCACACCGACAATGACCCATTGCCGGGATCGAACCTAGGACCTCGGCGTCTTGAGGCAGCAGTGCTACCCACAGCGCTACCGTGCTGCCCATGACATTAGTCTCAGGTGGATAGTTTCAATGTCCGACAGGTCTGCGATTTAAACATAAAGTTATCCGACCATATATTTATTTCTTAAAACTGTTTTTAATTAAGATCACTATATATGAAGCCATTCGCATGCGAGAATTATTCATATCTCCACTGTGTTCGATTCTAACATCGGTACGGAGGCGGCGGGGCCATGCGGTGGTGCCGCAGCACAAGCCGATTGTGACAGGGAGAGGCCGATTGGAGCTGTGTGGGTCGGGGACTGAAGTGAATGAAACGATCAGGGACGTGCTATAGCATTTCTCTGAACAGGCATATAGGCAGGCTACAAGGGGATAGGACCAGTTGATCCTCTTCCTGGACCGACATTGCGCACAAAATATGACAACAAAACGCTGGATCTGGATTTTATTTTTTCCGATGGCGCCGGAGATTGGCGACTTCTGCGAGCTATCCCCTACATATCCGCTTCCTACATCTTTAGAACCATTGCTACAGTACTTGTAATTATTAATAATTATAATATGCCCCATGTAATAATCTACGGAGAATTCTACCAGGACTTTAAGCAGAACAGTAAATTTCAATCTACCTCAGTACACGTGACAAGAAATAAATAAATGAAATCAAGTCAAATCAAGTTCAAATCTTGTAAAGGTCCATGGGTAAACTTCAACTATTTAAAGTTTCAATCAAATCATAGTCTCATAGAGGTCTACAACACAGCAAACGCCATTTTACCTATCGTGTCTGCAGAAAGAAAATACCTTTCACATTTTTCAGCACTTGGCCCATAGCCTTGTACGTCTTGTATTCGCAATGCATATTTAAATACTTCCTAAATATTATGACGGTCTCTGACTCCACCACACTTCCGGCATTGAGTTCCAGACTCCCACCACCCTCTTGGTGAAAAGGGTTTTCTCACACACCCTCTAAATATGCAACCCTTTACCTCTCATTTATCCCTCCACCAACGGAAAACGATTTTTCTGTCTACTCTATCTATGCCCCTCATAATCCTATACATCCCCAAATTTTCAGATCATAGAAAAATTGGGTGGCAGGGTGAATCGTTACGAGGATGCAGAGCTGATTCTAGGGATTTGGAGCGGCTCAATGAGGAGCATATGCATGACAGTTGCAGTATAATATGCAGAAATGTGAGGTTATCCACTTTGGTATCAAAATTAGGAATGCAGAGTATTATTTGAAATGGTAGAAAATTCAGAGAACGATACTCAGAGAGATATTAGTGTCCTCTTGCATAAGTCACTGAAAGTAATCACGCAGGTATAGCAGGCAATAGAAAAGGCAAATGGCATGTTGGTCTTTACAGCCAGACAATTTTAGTATAGGAATAGGGATGATTTATTGCATTTACGTAGGGCATTCTCCACACCTGGAGAATTGCATGCAGTTGTGCCGTCCTCATCAGAGGAAGGAAGTTCTTGCTATGGAGGGAGTGCGTACAAGGTTTTCCAGGTTGATTCGTGGGAAGGCTGGACTGACATATGAGGAGAGACCAAGTCGATATTCATTGCATTTTTGAAGAGTGATAGGGGAAATCATAGAGACCCACAGGATTAAAACATTATAAGACATGGTCGATTCAGAAAGAATGATCCGGATGGCGGGGTTGTCCAAGACTAGAGGGGCGTCATTTGGGGATGAGGCGAAAACATTTTAGGACTGAGGAGAGGAGAAACTTCCTTACCCAATGTGTGGGAAATCTGTGGAATTCAATTCCAAAAAATGTAGTTGAGGTCGAAAGATTGTGTAATTTCGAGAAGGATTTAGATTTAGCTCGAGGGACTAAAGGTATCAAGTGATACAGGGGTTGGGGGACGGCAGGAAAAGGGTATTGAACATGATGATCAGAAACGATCATAGTGAATGGCGGGGCAGGCCCGAAGGGCCGAATGGACCCACCTTCTTCTATGTTCTACGTATGTTTCTAACGCAAACATGTCCTCCCTTTGTTCCCTCTGTACCAAGACTAAGGTTGGACTGAGTGGCCTGTAGTTTATTGGTTTATTCCTTTAGGGCTTTTTGAATAATGATGCTCCATTGGCGAGCCTCCCATTCCCTGACACTCCTCATGTGGCCAGAAAGGAACTGAAAATAATTGCAAGCGCCACTGCTATTTCCTCCCTTGACGGACTCAAGAGCCTGAGATACATTTCAGCTAGCCCTGAATATTTGTCTATTTTGAAGCAAGTATGTCCACTGAGAACCTCCTCTCTGTCTACGTTAATCTCTTTAATGTTATCATGGTCCTCTTTGATTTCTATACCAACACCGGCACTTTCATAAACGTTCAATCGAACCTTATGCATATCATTCATTTCCACACACAAATTACCATTGCTATCCTTAACTGGCCCTGCATTTTTCTTGTTATCATTTTACTCTTAATGTACTTGTAAAACAACTTAGGCTTTTCTTTTATTTACCGGATGGTATCCTTTCATATCACCTTTCTGCTCCCCAATTCAATTTAAATGTTTCCATTTGCCATCATATACGCTTCTAGTTCTTTTTCTGCTTTGAGTCCTCGATATCTCCCATATCCCTATTTTCTCCTTATCTCATGCTGCTGACCAGTTGTAACTGTTCCACACCTACCCATAACTAACGTTTTTCAGTCTTGGTGCTGCTGCTGCAAGACTATTCGATCGATTGTCCTCAGATGTTTGCAAAAGTGTGCTTCGTACAGTTTACCGAAATAATGCAAATAAAACTAAAACGAAAGATTTTCACACGATTGCGTGATCTGTTTTCATTTATACACTGGTCATGAATTTATCAACTCAAGAAAAAACTATTATTTTCCCGCCACCGTACATGTTTAACTTCACGTCCAAGCTCTACTCACCTGCAGCTCGTTAAAAAACGCCCATTTATTTTCTACTGGCGTTCGACATTGGATTATTACGCCCCTTTACACTGATGCCATTGTCTGTGTGGAGTCTCCATATTCTCCCGTGGATTTTCTCCGGGTGCTCCGGTTTCCTCCCACAGTACACAGATGTGCAGGTTAGGGGGATTAGCCATGCCAACCCGTCCCTTAGTGTCCTAACGCTTAGGCTGTGTTGCCAGGGCAGTGCGAGAGAGTGGAATGGGTGGATCCTCTTTCAGAGGATGGGTGCTAACACTATGGGACGAATGCACTTCTTGGGTAGTGTGGGCATTCTATCATTGCATGATTGCATAAACATTGTTTTGCCTCTGTTGGACACAACTGACGAATTTAGACAGAATTGAATACTCACAGTCAGGTTGATTCACCTTTAAACACAACTTTGTTATTTCTCCTAGCATTCAGCAAGTTTACAGCTATGTATTTTTTAAACAGTACATAACGTTCAAGTCTCACGGCTTGAATCAAGTGATACGTCTCAGTCGAGAGAGTATGCCCAGGTTCACTCTGAGGGGCGATATCTGATGAGCTTTGAAAGTCTGATCTGCACATAAGATGGTTGAACCCAAGATATCATTGGTTAGATCTCGGCCGCACCGTATTTTATATGTTTTATATTAAATTATCCTTCAAGTTTCAGACGGCATTCGCCCGTATCCATCACGTGCCATAAATAAGTATATTATCAGTGATAATATTGTCCTTGGTTCTCATGAAATCCATTATGCACAGCGCAGCTATTTTCTTGTTAGCCACTTTAAAGGTAGTCATTTACGTCGTCTCAATATTCGCCATCTTTCCCACCATGCCTTTCGGTTAAATGTTGGAAAAAGTCCCATTCAGCACCGCCGACCCCCGACTTGATTCACTGAAATTAACGGTGGAGCACAAAATATCTGATCTAGCACTCTCCGTCAGCTAGAGACGAACGGTTCAAGGTGTGTTGCAACTAATTATCACTGCTTGAAACAATTACGTTAATGTATGTACATGCACATTATTATTCGTTTTCAACTTTCCCATCAATCGTTCCTAGTTTTGTCCAAACAACTCCATGTCTAAATCATTCCCCGTGATCATAATCATGATGAAAGTTTGGTTCAGTGAAATAATAGGGTAGTTGTTATTACTAAATGCGATACAATTCGTTCCAATGAGTACAACTGTGAATTCATTTTCCCAGTTCCAAATATAATCCCACCGATTCGTTTATTTTATTTAGTTTATATCAGTTTTGATTATACTTACTCCTAGTAACACTTTGCGATATGGCATATGAACAATTTAATGCGTTTCTTCCCACTTCTGAGAATTTTCTGGGAAATATTTCAGGTTTGCCACATATTTGTCCCCCAAATCCTTAAATTCAGATTCAAGTCCTTCCGTGGTCTTCCATTCATTCTTGATTTCATTTATGAATATCTACAAACTCAATTTTGGCTGGAGCCAATGGTTTGATGCAAAATGTGGGTTTCTAATCAGGGCATATTCAGATACCATACCAATGTCCTCTCAGTCAGGTGGTAACACAATATTCTCCTTTTCCTTTGTGATCTCTGTTTTCATGGTTCTAACTTCTCGGTACAAGTGATGTTCCTATTTGTTTTAAATGCACAGTTTGCTTGATCGGAGGGCTATATTGGATACAGACGGTTTGTAATTTTACTGGCTTCGTGACATTTCTCCAGCACAGTTTTTACTAATGTTGCTTTACGTTATCTAGGGGATGTGGCAAACATAATATAGTTCTCACATTTGTTCCAAATTCCTCTGCACTGAGCTTTAATTTTCATATTTAAATGGTGTTGTTGAATTTCCACAAATACCCAATTAACCATTGTATAAATTAACATTAACCAATACATAATCCTAGATACAAAACTCTCCATGTGATTTAGAAAACATGTGCTGGCCGCTGAAATGATTAATTTCCCTGGAGAACCTAACGGTACGGAGAGTGGTCAGGGAAAGTTGGTACGCCATTGTTCCACGTTATTTGAAAACTTATTTATTCTTATTCCGTCACTTTTGCTCGAAATTCATCGCTTTTGTTTACTCGTGTTTGCATAACCAATTTTAATTTCCACTTTTTGCTTCCTAATCAAGTTACAAGAGATATATTTGGTGAAATGGATTTTTTAACTGACTGTCGACATTATTTTCCACAGCTCAGGTGATTTTGGAAAACGCAAATCGGATTTCTGCCAAATTTGTATTATCATTTTGTTATGGGTCCGGCCTTAGAAACTCCGAAGTATATTATGAAGTCCACCTGATCAATAACCTTTATGTTGAATTTGGCCAGGATGGCCACAAGAGCTTTCCCTTCAGGTGTGATTCATCGGTCTTACTAGACACTGTAGTCAAAACAAGAGTTATTATAAGAACTTCGTTGACATTTATATAAACATGCAGCAAGGCGTTTTGTCAATTACAAACATAAAGACACCACCCAGCTGCAGTAGCCTATCTATGAAAGAGAATATATTCCCCCTTTACAGTTTCAATTCAACTCACATGACACCTCCACCCAAGAAGAAAATACTCATCAACTTCAAAGATGCTTTCATTTTTCACCTTTTCACTTTCCCATTCCTAACACTTCACAATAAATATACATACATTTTAAAACACCAAAACAGACAAACATTTACAATAATACAGTCCATTTTAGTTCTTTGTTTCTCAGCATCGAACCTGCTTCTCTTCATCACATTCATGACAAAGCATCGGCTATCACGTTTTCTCGTCCAGCCACATGTATAAGTTTTAAATTGAATGGCTGAAACAATGAAATACATCGTCATCGAAACAGTCTTTTATTCTTTTTATTCTTGGACTTCTCCAAAACGTCAATGGATTGTGATCAGTATATATAATTGTTTCAGTCGAATTCCTGATAACATAAATGTTAAAATGTTGCAAGCTCAAAGTCTCCTTTGCAATTGTTGAATACTTTCTCTGGTGATCATTCATTTTCTTGGAAAAAAACTGATAGCAGGAGAGGATCTCAAATAAATCACTCAACGCCCAGGGATACTGGTCCTCGCATCAAACGGTTTGATTCGCTGGAGGGGAGATGATGTCTGTTAAAGTCCCAGACCATCTCTCCACCGGACAAAGGGAAAACATCCATTCTTATAAATTTTTAAAAACAGCTACACAGCCCCTTTGGGCTGGACCTTGTCCAATAACATTGGTTATTCATTAGGCACATTATTTATACATCCCATTAACGTTTACATGACGTAAAGTGCGTGGGCCCCTTACCAGCCCCTGACTTCATGAATGAGTACTCATATTAACTGGGCTATATATAAGGGCTGTTTCAGGACCGTGGGCTAAACTGCACAGGTTCAATTCCCGTACCGGGCGCCCCGAACATGGCGCCGGAAAATGGCGACTAGGGTCTTTTCAGATTAACTTAATTGAAGCCTACTTGTGACAATAAGCGATTATTATTATTAACTGTGTAATTTATGTCTCCTGCCTTGAGCTAGCGAGGATACGTAATGCTCTTTGCCCTGTGGACTGTTATCACTCGCTGGTGAAGTCTTCTCTAGAATCTTCCATGTCTCATTTCCATTCAATGCCTTGATATCAATAATTCATGTCTCCCTGACTACCTCTGCTTTCTGCAATTAAATAATGTTATTTATACCAGCTTGCAACGTAACTAAGCTAATGATTGCTCAGGAATGTGGCTAGTTCAGCTGAAAGCCATTTTGTGTCTTTAGCATTGCTAGCTCAGTTAACAGCCATTTTGTGTCCTTTCTGAAATTAGTAATGCTTAGGTTATAAAATCATAATCATTGTGTATACACTATCTACTCCTATAAATTGCCACTTTACAGGCATCTACGCCAATTGGTACCTTTTGTCTCAAAACCTTCTTTCTAAATCTGACTTCAAAAGATACCCAATAGGCCGTTCGATTCAGTCATCGTCAAGAGCACAGCACCTACGCTGTCAGCACTCGCATAGATAGCCACCTTGAATGGCTTTGTGTAGTTTGGGGTGGTCAACACAGGGGCAGTGGTTAACACAGAAATCAGGCCCTCAAATCGCCGTTGACACTGCCGCCCACTGAAATTTGCTCCGCTTCATCAGCAAGTCAGTCAGTGGGGTAACCACGCTGCAAAGATTCGGCATAAATGTACGATAAAAAAGAGTCATGGCAAGAAATCACATTATTTTCCTTTGTGTCGAGAGTATTGGAAATTTCTCAATAGCTTTTGTTTTGACATACTTTGGACCATTTGTATAGCCAAGGAACGTACTTGGGAATTTTCCAAACTCAGCATTGGCTAGGTTTACCAACAAACCCGCCTCCTGAAGTCGATCGAATAACTCCATCAGGTGCTTCAAATGTTCTCTCAATGTCTGATTGAAAATCACCAGAACGTCTAGGTACACAACACAATTGGTTAATCCTGAAATTAATTTCTACCGTTTTAATGGGGCTGGAGCGTTTTTCATGCCAAATGGCATAACTTTGAATTGGTATATACTATTTGGAGACACACCAGCTGAAATCTTCGTCGTCCTTTCGGATAAAGGTAACTGCCAGTAACCTTTAAGTCAGTCCAGTTTGAAAATAATAGCTGATTGACTCACCTTCTCAATGCTGTCCTCCAACCGTGGGATAGATTCCGTTATTGTAACTGCATTCGCCTTTCTATAATCTCCAGACAATCGGTGGGTACCATCCTGTTTCCGTACCATCACCATGGGTGAGATCGATTGGCTGCAACCCACTTCAATTATACCACTTTTAAGGATATTTTCAATTTATTTTTGAAGCTGTGTCAATTTTAGAGAGTTAAGTCTTTACGGATATTGTTCAATTGGAACAGCATTTCCCATATCTACATAATGTCTAACCATTTTAGTACTTCCCAAATTATTTTCACAAACTTGCCCAGGTGATGTTCATAACTATTTCAGGTCAGTTCGTTTTTCTTATGGAAGGTACTCAATCAGTTATCCCAATTTTTAAGAACATCTTCGTTCTCCAATTAAATTTGAGGGATGTCAAATTCAGAGTCATCAGGATACGGTTCTTCACTTTGAGTTAGAATAACAGAAACTTCCTCCTTTTGCTCTCCTTCCCTTTCAAAGTAACTTTAAACGTATTCACATGAAACACTCGGTGGGTTTTCCCTCTATCTGGCGATCTAACCAAATAATTCACCTCACTCAATTTCCTTTCAATCTGATAAGTTCCACAAAACCTCGCTTCTAAAATTTCACCTACCACTGTTAACAATACTAAAACTTTATCTCCACTAGCAACACTACGAACTTTTGCTTTCTTGTCCGCTATCTGTTTCCTCACATGTTGTGCAACTTTTAAATGTTGTCTATCCAATTCACATGCACTATTTCATCGTTCCCTGAAATTTGACATGTCATCCAATGCTCTGGTTTTAGACTGCTCATTCACCAGTTTCTCCTTAATCAATTTAATTGGTCCTCTGACCTCATGGTCAAATATTAGGTCAAATCGACTGAATTTGGTTGACTAATTCGGCGCATCCTTAATTGCAAACAACACGAATGGAATTCCTTCATCCCAATCCTCAGGATGATCTTGACAATAAGCCCTCAACGTTGTCTTTAACGTCTGTGCTACCGTTCTAACGCTCTCTGCGATACTGGATTGCACGCAGTTAATTTAAGTTAGTTTTGTCTAAAGATATCCATAACCGCCTTGAATAACCTGGAGGCAAAATTTGATCCCTGATCCGATTGTACTTCTGTGGGTAGTCCATGTCTGGTGAAAAAATTAACTAACTGTTCACAATCTTTTTAGCTGTGTTCTGGAATGGCCTCTGAAAAACTAATAGACACATCCATTATTGTCAAAAGATATTGATTCCCACATTCGCATGTAACAAGCTGTCCTACCAATCAAATAAGGCCCTTGAAAAAGGTAACTAAAATGCTGGAATAGGTATTAAAGGCGCTGGTTTTATCACCACTTGAGGTTTCGCTATCACATGACATGTGTGACATGTTCGACAAACTGCATAATTACGTAGTTCAGGGCAATAAAAATATGTTTGTATTTTAGCTTGAGTTTTCCTTGCTACCAGTGACCTTCTACTGGTACCTCATGTGCCAATCACAACACCTCCTTCCTATACCCTACTGGCAGAACCACTTGATAAACTTCTGCCCACTTTTCGTCCGCCTGCATATGTAAAGGTCTGCATTTCTCATTAAGATATCATTTTGAAGGTAATAAAGTTCCTGGAATACAATTAGATTCCTCTTCCATGTATGCTTTCTGATACGTCCTTTTTATTTTTATATATTTCCACTGTAACACTGCCAACTTTCCTGAACTAAAAATATCCGCTTTATACTCCATATGTTATTTTTCTTTTCCTACCATCTACTCAAAAATCGCTTCTGATAAATCTACTCAAAAATCGCTTCTGATAATTGAACTTCAACTTAATCTTCAATCTTTGATTTCTCCTCTTGTCTTAAACTATGCTTTGCGACCCTATTACTACACAATCAGTAAAAATCCCAGGATATTCGTCCTTCAACAAAAGAGTTGTTTGATTTTCCAACTACTGGGTTATCAACCAGGGTAGGCATCACTCCCACCTGCGATCCAGCTATATCATTACCCAAGGTAAACTGTATTCCTGGACAAGATAGTTTCTCTGTGACTCCTACTACCACTTCCCCACTCTTCAGTGGACTCTCCATCCTCACCTTTTCTTGTGTAACGGAACACTACTCTTCTCACTACAAATTTCTTTTCTGGCAATATTCCTCCCAAACTACATAACACCTCATCTCTTACCAGCAAAGGTTGACTGGCTCCCGTATCTCTTAAAAATTTGACTTCTGTACCTACTCCTCCTGGTGGACATGAATACACATTGCCCACACAAGTAAAATCTGTAAAGAGATCTGGCACTTTCTTACCAATCATCTATTTATCGGGCTGTACATTCGTTTGCACCTCCTTCACTTCAATTGGGATTTCCTGTGCCACTTTCACCAACCCCACTGGTTTATCCTGTTTTACCACAGCAGCCTTCCCAGTACTTTTCTTAACCCCGAACACTGTGGCTTACATGGCGTAATTTATTACAGTAAAAACATCTGAACCTTTTCATTTCTCTTCCACCCTCCGGGACTTGTTTTTTAATATGTGGTACACTACTCTTATTATCTCTCATCATATCCCCTTTACCTTTCCCACATGAATATTTCTATTTCCCCCAGTTTCTATCCTTCACAGACTGAATCTGATGTCGGAAACTAAACATTGATTGATGAACGAATTCATAATAATCAGCCACTTCTGCTGTTAGTCTCTCAGTTTTAACCCCCTGCTCTTTTATATGAGTTCTCACTACATCAGGAATTGAATATTTAAACTCCTCCAAAATTATAATTTCTTTCAGACCTTGATACGTTTGGGCTATTTTCAAAGCCCTCATTCACGTATCAAAAGTTCTCTGTTTGATCTTTTGAAGCTTTATGTATGTTTGACGAGGTTCTTTCCTTAAATTTCCAAACCTTTGTAGGCTGCAGGCACTAGTCCATATGCAACTAAGATGGATTTTTCACCTCCTCATAACTCCCAGTTACCTCCTCTGATAATGATGCAAACACTTCACTCGCTCTACCTAACAACTTTGTTTGAATCAGTAATATCCACATGTCCTCTGGCAATTATATTTGTTTAGGCACCTCCTCAAATGAAAAAAAACCACGCTCCAACACCCTTCTCACCAAACTTTGGCAATGCTTGGACATATTTTTTAAAATCCCACCGAGCCTATGAATACGAAGTTCATGCTCTTTCTCACTATCCTCATCGCTATCTTCAGACTGTACTATCCTGTCTACCTTCGCCAATTATTTTTTTAAAATTTTTGAATACCCAATTCATTTTTTCCAATTAAGGGTCAATTTAGCGTGGCCAATCCATCTACCCTGCACACCCTTGGGTTGTGGAGGCGGAACCCACGCAAACACGGGGAGAACATGCAAACTCCACACGTGATCCAGATCTGGGATCGAACCTGGGACCTCGGCGCCGTGAGGCAGCAGGGCTAACCCACTGTGCCACCGTGCTGCCCTACCTCCGTCAATTTTAACTGACGTTCAGTTTTCATGGTCAGTTTCCGAAGTTCAAAGTCTCTATCTTTGTCGTTTTGGTCTGCTAGAGCTATTCTTTCCTTTTCCTATTCTCTCCCGCTTTTATTTTACCTTGATCTGTAATTCTAGCAGCATTAATTATTTTTCATGGTCAGGCTGTATGATTTGTAATTGAATTCGTGCCAGTTTCAATGATTCTGACAGTCTCTCAGGCAAGTTCAAATGTTCAGCTACCGCCGCAATTATCCCTTATTTCCGCACACTGACAGGCAATGTTAACTTCAATGTTTTTGCGAATTCTAAAAACCTTGTTTTAGTCTAATTTTTTAAAGATACAGCGTGTGACCTTCTGCAGCTCCAAAAACTTCTGAGCCTCTGAAAGAGCCATTGTGCTCAACATACTCCATACTTAAACTTGAATACAATACCTAAAAAGCAAACACAAATATGCTCATCCCTCACTGTCTGTTCACTAACCCAACCCCACTTAATGAAAATAGACTTTAATCCCGGACTAGCCCCCAATTTTGTTATGGACAAGGGCTTAGAAACTCTAAAGTATATTTTGAAGTCCACCTGACCTACAGTACAGTATAATCTCCCTTCCGTTCTGCCATATTATTTTATCCACCAGCTCCAAACGTGCACCTCAGATCCCTCAGGATCTGGAGTTGTGACTTCAACTTATCTATCTCACGTTGACATCTGTGTGTAGAAGTTTGATGTCCACAGGTTTTATCTGTTTTATGCAACGGTTTTACAATTGCTTGCAAATGATCGCATCTCCTACTCAAGCTTTAATGTATTTCTAGGATGAGCTTCGTTCTCTAATAGCTCGCTTGTTTCCAGATAAGCGTTCTTCGTTTCCATTTCGAATTGACTCATATGTGCATAATTAATTTGATTATTCTGCGCCTCTGTGATAAAATATGATCTTGCAACTTGCTTGTTTTAAATTTTCTCTCTCAATTCTTTATTATATCTCAAAATTTCTATCCCTATTTCCTTATAACTTAATACTCGTATACAATTAAGTATAGCGAGAGCGGTTTCATATTTCGCCACACAGTTTCCTAATGTTGATTGGGCTTCTTTCCATTGACTCTGTTTGATGGATCGCAAACCATTATTTTTTTCCCAAAATCTATTCGGGCCATTTTCAGTTTAGGTGCTCCCTGCGTGCCTTTTACCATTCTGGCCGAGATACCACCATTTCTCAATTCAGTTAATCAACACAGTAATTGACAGTTGGGAAGGCCCGGTACTGGTTTATGGCAGAGAGGAAGCGAAAGCAGTGTCTCTCTTTTATCCTGTTAACCCCCATTCCAGACACATTTCTCACGAACATCCCGTCTGGTTTATTCTTATCTACGTACCTGGGGTTTGCAGAACACCGCTCAAGGTTGATCATCGGAGCATACGTTTTCTATTAAACATTAGTCACGTTAATCTTGCAACTCTAATAAGACCATAAGACATAGGAGCGGAAGTAAGGACATTCGGCCCATCGAGTCCACTCCACCATTTAATCATGGCTGATTTCAACACCATTTATCCGCTCTCTCTCCATCGCCCTTAATTCCTCGAGAAATCAAGAATTTATCACCTTCTGTCTTAAAGACACTCAACGCCCCGGCCTCCACCGCCCTCTGTGGCAATGAATTCCACAGACCCACCACTCTCTGGCTGAAGAAATGTCTCCTCATCTCTGTTCTAAACTGACTCCCTTTTATTCTAAGGCTGTGCCCCCGGGTCCTAGTCTCCCCTGCTAATGGAAACAACTTCCCTACGTCCACCCTTACTAAGCCATTCATTATCTTGAAAGTTTCTATTAGATCTCCCCTCAACCTCCTAAACTCTAAGGAATATAATCCCCGGATCCTCAGACATTCATCGTATGTTAGGCGTACCATTCCTGGGATCATCCGTGTGACTCTTCGCTGTACCCGCTCCAGTGCCAGTATGTCCTTCCTGAGGTGTGGGGCCCAAAATTGCTCACAGTATTCTAAATGGGGCCTAACTAATGTGTTATAAAGCTTCAGAAGTACATCCCTGCTTTTATATTACAAGCCTCTTGAGATAAATGACAACATTGCATTTGCTTTCTTAATTACGGGCTCAACCTGCAAGTTTACCTTTAGAGAATCCTGGACTAGGACTCCCAAGTCCCTTTGCACTTCAGCATTATGAATTTTGTCACCGTTTAGAAAATAGTCCATGCCTCCATACTTTTTTCCAAAGTGCAAGACCTCGCACTTGCACACGTTGAATTTCATCAGCCATTTCTTGGGCCACTCTCCTAAACTGTCTAAATTTTCCTGCAGCGTCCCCACCTCCTCCATACTACCTGCCCCTCCACCTGTCTTTGTACCATCGGCAAACTTAGCCAGAATGCCCCCAGTCCCGTCATCTAAATCGTTAATATATAAAGAGAACAGCTTGTGGCCCCAACACTGAACCCTGCGGGACACCACTCGTCACCGGTTGCCATTCCGAAAAAGAACTTTTTATCCCAACTCTCTGCCTTCTGCCTGACAGCCAATCGTCAATCCATGTTAGTACCTTGCCTCGAATCCCATGGGCCCTTATTTTACTCAGCAGTCTCCCGTGAGACACCTTGTCAAAGGCCTTTTGGAAGTCAAGATAGATGGCATCCATTGGCTCTCCTGGGTCTCACCTATTTGTTATCTCTTCAAAGATCTCTAACCGGTTTGTCAGGCACAACATTCCCTTACTAAATCCATGCTGACTTGTCCTAATCCGACCCTGCACTTCCAAGAATTTAGAAATTTCATCCTTAACAATAGATTCTAGAATCTTGCCAACAACAGAGGTTAGGCTAATTGGCCTATAATTTTCCATCATTTTCCTTGTTCCCTTCTTGAAAGGGGGGTTAGAACAGCGATTTTCCAATCCTCTGGGACTTTCCCTGACTCCAGTGACTTTTGAAAGATCATAACTAACGCCTCCACTATTTCTTCAGCTATCTCCTTTAGAACTCTAGGATGTAGCCCATCTGTGCACGGAGATTTATCAATTTGTAGACCTCTTAGTTTCTCTAGCACTTTCTCCTTTGTGATGGCTACCATATTCAACTCTGCCCCCTGACTCTCTTGAATTGTTGGGATATTACTCATGTCTTCTACTGTGAAGACTGCCGCAAAGTACTTATTTAGTTCCTCAGCTATTTCCTTGTCTCCCATCATTAGATTACCAGCGTCATTTTGGAGCGGCCCAATGTCTACTTTTGCCTCCCGTTTGTTATTAATGTATTTAAAGAAACTTTTACTATCATTCCTAATGTTACTGGCTAGCCTACCTTCATATTTGATCCTCTCTTTCCTTATTTCTCACTTTGTTATCCTCTGATTGTTTTTGTAGCCTTCCCAATCTTCTGACTTCCCACTACTCTTTGCCACATTATAGACTTTCTCTTTTGCTTTGATGCGTTCCCTGTCTTCCTTTGTCAGCCATGGCTGCCTAATCCCCCCTCTGATAACCTTTCTTTTCTTTGGGATGAACCTCTGTACTGTGTCCTGAATTACTCCCAGAAACTCCTGCCATTGCTGTTCTACTGTCTTTCCCGCTAGGCTCTGCTCCCAGTCGACTTTCGTCAGTTCCTCCCTCATGCCCCTGTAGTTACCTTTATTTAACTGTAACACCTTTACATCTGATTCTACCTTCTTTCTTTCAAATTGCAGATTGAATTCTACCATATTATGATCACTGCCTCCTAAGTGTTCCCTTCCTTTCCGATCTTTAATCAAGACTGGCTCATTACATGACACTAAGTCCAGAATGGCCTGTCCCCTCGTGGGCTCCATCACAATAATGGTTCGATTACATAGGACAGAGAGTACCAGGTTATAAACCTGGCACACCAAGGTGCTGTAGTGTCGCTGGTGACTGGGCTCTGGGAACTGCGGAATAGTGAAACATTAACGGCTGGGGTGAAGTCATGGGGTTCGTGGTCACGCGCAACCAAATGTCCAAAAGCACAAGAGTGAGCCACTTGAAGGAAGTCCTCATGGCTCTTCTCTTTCCTTTTCTTTCTTTTTCTTCTCCGGTCCTGGAGCTTCTGGAGTTCTGTGGAAACAAGCATAGTGTCTGTAACTATCTTTGCTTAATATCTTGTACGCTAGTGTGTCTGTCCTGTAGTGCCAATTACTCCCTTTATAATTGGTCACTATGTGTGACTCCCTCATTTTTTTTCAAAAAAATAATTTTAGGACAAGGCACACTTCCCAATAATGAACCAGTGCTGATTTACCATTCAAATGTTCGAGGATGTAAATAACAGATGGCCGGCAACCTAAAGGTTACCTAAACAAAACAAAACTTTTTTAACTGAAAAAGGCCAACATGAGGTGCGTATGGTCCGCGGCAGCTAAGAGTTGGATGGAGTCCCCGGGTAGGACGGCTACCAATGCCGTGTGTCTCCTACCCGAGCGTAGTTGACTTGAGTGGGGGGGGGGGGGGGGCGGGGAGTGGTTCCCAGGCAGGGCGGGTCTCAAAGCCGTTTCTCCACTGCCTGAGCAACCGACAAGAACGGGCAAAACATGTAGTCATCGTGGTGGGGCCGCCGAAGTGGTTCTTTCCATCGAACCAGAGGGGCAGTTACGAACGGGCGTCTGGTTCCTTAACCAATTTCTGCAGACAAGCTCTCAGAGATTTCTGCTGAACCGGTGTCTGGCAATGGTGAGTCTTTGTGGGCAAGTCCTCAGAGGTTTCGGCCGAATAGGCGTGGGGCAGTGAGAAAAAAATACTCCTGTCGGACATACAACATTTAACAAACTTGCAAACAACATAAAACATTCTGCAGATTCCATCAGAAAGGACAACACTTCTCCCAAGCGGTTCCTTTTAAAACATCATCTGGACACCTCAGTTCTCGGTTGTGAACAGGGTCGCAAAGGGGTTCTCGGTTTGGGAGTCAGACCCAAGGTCGTCCTCGTCTCCCGGGTGCCAAACTCTTGAGTGTATGAGGGCTGAAAGGGCTGCATGGTGTGAGGTGGGGTTGCTCTCGTCGTTGCGGACGAGTCTGAACGAGTTGTCTCGGTGCCAATAATTTGTGTCTAGCTGTGTGGGGACAAATTCGGGGTCGTCAGTGTGGTTAGGTGGTCGGTGGTGGGGTTTGCTCAGGAAAGTGATCATGAAGGGATCACTTGAATCGTAGTCGGAGTCGCTGGGTGTGGGTCCTGTTGCATGGGTATAGTAGGGAGGCGTGCTGTGGCTATCGTCCGAGTCACAGTCGCTGTCTCTGCTGCTGCTGTCTGTGGGCGTTCCGGGGCGGAGTGTATATTTCAGGGGTGAAGTCGAGGTCGAGTCCGTGGCTGGGCTGGACGTGGTGGGGGTTGGTAGGGTTACGTTGGCTGTGGGCGGGGTGTGGTGTGCTGCATCGAGCATAACGTGGTGTGCGTGGTTCGACTGCGTTCCATACGCCTTCAGCTGGTTTATATGAAACCACGCAGTCTTACCATTGGGGTACTTTATTTTATAAACGGAAAGGCTTACTTTATCCGCAATGGAATACGGACCCGAGTATTTTGGTGACAGGAATGTGCTGAGGTTATATACAGAGAGCATCACTTGCTGTCCTATACTATACTCAGTCGCATGCACTGTCTTATCGAAACAAGTCTTGCTCTGTTTCTTTCTTGTGCCCAATTTTACTGCGGCTGCGAGCTGAGCCGTTTTAACATTGTCAACTAATTGCTCCACGGCTTTCTCGTGTGTGAGGGCCATCAGTTCGAAGCTGGTCAAGTCCAAACCTAACAAATATTCTGTGCCTTTCATGGGGCGTCCGGTCATGAACGTGTGTGGGGTGTAACCTGTGGTCATAGAAATAGTGTTACACAAAAACATCAGCGCAAAAGGGAGAACTGAGTCCCAAGTGGTGTTGTTCTGCTGGACCATTTTTCTGAGGGTGGATTTTAGGGTCCGATTCATGCGCTCCACGATACCACTCGACTGTGGGTGGTATGCTATGTGCAATTTTTGGGTGATGCCAAATATCGTGAGGACGTGCTGCATAACACAGTCCCGTAATATGGGAACCTTGGTTGGATTCAATGCTGCGGGGGAGTCCCCATCTTGTAAAGATGTGGTGGGTCACAACCTTGGCTGTGGTTTTTGCAGTGTTTGTGCGGGCTGGGAATGCTTCCACCCATTTTGTAAATGTGTCAATTACCACAAGTACATATTTATAGCCATTCCTACAAGGCGACAATGGTCCTATAAAATCGATCTGGAAATGAATATTTTTCGTCAGTATTCACTCAGGAAAAAGAAAATGTTGTGGAGGAGAATGCTGAGACCCAGGCTATTAGAATAGATGGCGTTGAGGTACGTAGGGAAGAGGTGTTGGCAATTCTGGACAGGCTGAAAATAGATAAGTCCCCGGGGCCTGATGGGATTTATCGTAGGATTCTCTGGGAAGCCAGGGAAGAGATTGCTGAGCCTTTGGCTTTCATTTTTATGTCATAATTGGTTACAGGAATAGTGCCAGAGGACTGGAGGATAGCAAATGTGGTTCTTTTGTTCAAGAAGGGGAGTAGAGACAACCCCGGCAACTATAGACTGGTGAGCCTCACGTCTGTTGTGTGTAAAGTCTTGGAGGGGATTATAAGAGACAAGATTTATAATCATCTAGATAGGAATAATATGATTAGGGATAGTCAGCATGGCTTTGTGAAGGGTAGGTCATGCCTCACAAAACTTATCGAGTTCTTTGAGAAGGTGACTGAACAGGTAGACGAGGGTAGAGCAGTTGATGTGGAGTATATGGATTTCAGTAAAGCGTTTGATAAGGTTCCCCACGGTAGGCTATTGCATAAAATACGGAGGCTGGGTATTGAGGGTGATGTAGAGATGTGGATCAGAAATTGGCTAGCTGAAAGAAGACAGAGGGTGGTGGTTGATGGGAAATGTTCAGAATGGAGTTCAGTTACAAGTGGCGCACCACAAGGATCTGTTCTGGGGCCGTTGCTGTTTGTCATTTTTATAAATGACCTAGAGGAGGGTGCAGAAGGGTGGGTGAGTAAATTTGCAGACAACACTAAAGTCCGTGGTGTTGTCGACAGTGCGGAAGGATGTTGCAGGTTACAGAGGGACATAGATAAGCTGCAGAGCTGGGCTGAGAGGTGGTAAATGGAGTTCAATGTAGAGAAGTGTGAGGTGATTCACTTTGGAAGGAATAACAGGAATGCGGAATATTTGGCTAATGGTAAAGTTCTTGGAAGTCTGGATGAGCAGAGTGATCTCGGTGTCCATGTACATAGATCCCTGAAAGTTGCCACCCAGGTTGACAGGGTTGTGAAGAAGTCCTATGGTGTGTTGGCCTTTATTGGTAGCGGGATTGAGTTCCGGAGTCATGAAGTCATGTTGCAGCTGTACAAAACTCTGGTACGGCCGCATTTGGAGTATTGCGTGCAGTTCTGGTCACCTCATTATAGGAAGGACGTGGAAGCGTTGGGACGGGTGTAGAGGAGATTTACCAGGATGTTGCCTGGTATGGAGGGTAAATCTTATGAGGAAAAGCTGATGGACTTGAGGCTGTTTTCGTTAGATAGAAGAAGGCTAAGAAGAGACTTAATAGAGGCATACAATGATCAGAGCTTTAGATAGGATGGACAGTGAGAGCCTTCTCCCGCGGATGGAAATGGCTAGCACGAGGGGACATAGCCTTAAACTGAGGGGTAATAGATATAGGACAGAGGTCAGAGGTAGGTTCTTTACGCAAAGAGTGGTGACGCCGTGGAATGCCCTACCTGCAATAGTAGTGAACTCGCCAACATTGAGGGCATTTAAAAGTTTATTGGATAAGCCTGTGGATGATAATGGCATAGTGTAGGCTAGATGGCTTTTGTTTTTTGACTTCCCATGTCGGTGCAACATCGTGGGCCGAAGGGCCTGTACTGCACTGTATCGTTCTATGTTCTATGTTAGTCCAGGGACCATTAACGGGTCGGGTGTGGCTGAGTTGAGTCTTTTTGGCATATCTGTCCGGGTTATTCTGGGCACAGATAAGACAATTCTCTATGTAATGGGTTACGTCTTCCTTTAAATTCGGCCACCAACAAAGCTGCTTGAGATGGGCTGTAATGGGATCGATTCCCTGATGTCCATGACCGTCATGGAACACGCAAATCCTGTCCTGTTCAGGAACCACATAAAGGGTGTATTTTAACACCACACCGTCATGTGTGGTCAGTGCATTTCTAAATCTCTCGTAGGATGCTGGATACTTTCCTTTTACAATCTCCCTGAGATTGCTGTCCTGCTTCTGGGCCTCTACTAGATCCTCGATCTTTGTCTGTGAGACCTGAACTGCACTCACTGGTGCGCCTTGGGGGGTGTCCAACAATATCCGTGCCTGGAAACTGCTTTAGCCAGTGCGTCGGCTTGCACATTTCCAAGGGGGGAACGATGGTGACTGTGGACTTTGATTATCCCATAAGTCCTGTTCTGGGCTTTTTCTAAAATATGACGGAGCAATGGGGCTGAGGGGAGGGGTTTTCCGTCTGCGGAAACACATCCTCTTGCTTTCAACAGGGGCAGAAAATCCGTGAGGCTGTTGCAGACATAGAGGCTGTCCGAGTATATGTCTGCTGGGCTGGGGAAGGAATCTGGGTGTTCAACTATACATGCGATGGCCGCGAGCTGTGCTGCCTGCGTGCCTAAGTGTCCGGGTAGTTTTAACGATATTTTCTCGAGGGAGACTCCCTGCGTGTCCTCGACATGTATACCGCAACCTATTATGCGTTTCCCATCCAAGACTGTGGAAGATCCATCCACATAGGTCTTTATGGGCTCACACGTGTCCGTGTGCTGAGGACTCTGGTTTGAACTATCTATCTTTCTGGGGGTGTTTTTGCGATAAAGGGGCCTGTGTTGTGGTGTGGAGAGATAATCTCACATTCATGGGGGGTTCCGGGATACTGTAAATTGTCGGCTAAATAGGTGTGTGTCATTTTCACAGTGATGTCCCATCCCTGCAAGAGAAGGGTCCATCTAGCTGCTCTTATTTGACTGACGGTACCGTCCTGGTGTCATCCGTCCAGTAAAAGCTGGGTGGGTGTGTGTTCGGTGAGAATTGTGATGGTGTTCAGTCCGGTAATGTACGAAAAGTACTTTACTGCCCAGAATACTGCGAGCAGGTGCCTCTCACAGGCTGAAAATCCCTGCTCCACAGCATCTAAAAGTCTGGAAGCTTAAGCTTAACTGGTCGTGCCGTTCCTGGAGGAGCACGGCTGAAAGGGTGCGGTCTGTAGTCGCTACCTCCATGGCGTAAGAGGAAAGCGGGTCTGGAACTTGTAGTGCGGGGGCTGCTATGAGTGCCTGTTTTAAAGAGTCCACAGCATCCGTATGCTGCGGAAGCCATTCCCAGGGGCTCCTTTCTTTAGGATGTCTGAGAGGGGTGCTGCCTTGCTGGAGAAACCGTCAATGTGGTTTCGGCAGTAGCCAACCCTTCCTAAAAACGACCGGAGGGCTGAAACGTTCTGGGGAAGGGGCAATTTAGCAATCGAGTCAATCCTTTTATGCTCGATCTCGCGTTTACCATGTGTGATAATTGTTCCCAAATATATCACTTTATCTTCCAAAATCTGGGCCTTTTTGGGGTTGATTTTACAACCGATTGGGTGTCATAGTCCCAGGCGTTCGGACAGAAGCACGATGTGCTCTTCCTTGGTGTCTGTCTGCAGTAGTAGGTCGTCTAAATACTGTACCAGACATTCGGGGCGAGAGAGTTTGGCTAAACCCTGTTCCCCAGCTGTCGAGGGAAAATGGAGGGGGTGTTGTGGAATCCTTGTGGCAGGCATGTCCACGTGTACTGCTGTGCTTTAAAGGTGAAGGTAAATTTGTACTGGCACGTCTTTGCCAATGGAATGGACCAGAATCCATTACTGACGTCCAAAACCGTGAAGAATCGGGAATTGAATCCCTGCTTGAACATGGTCGCGGGACTTGTTTCTACTGTGGGGGCTGCCGCGGGGGTGACTTTGTTGAGTTCCCGGTAATCAATGGTCAGTCGCCATGGCATCGGGCTTTCTCACTGGCCAAATCGGGGCATTATTAGTGGAGGCTACTAATCGAAGTACGCCCTTCTCTAATCAGCTCTCTATTACTTTTCAGATTTCTCCCTGTGCCTTTTGGGGAAACCCATACTGTTTTGGGGGTCTAGGGTCAGGTCCTGTTACTTGTACGGAGCCAGTCATCCGTCCACAGTCGTGCTTGTGGGTCGCGAATGCTGCCCTGTTCTTCTGCATAACTTGTCCGTATTAATCGTGGTCGGGTTGAACCAAAATTCGCCTACTGCACTAATTTTGTTCATGTACTCTCCTATATTGAGCGTTGCGGGGGCTCTTGCGGATTTTGCCATCTTCCAGACACACTGGTTGACTGGATCGAATGAAAGGTGGTGGGAATTCATGAAATCGATTCCCAGAATGTGTTCTGCTGTGTGGGGCAGGTCAACTAATACTACGGGGTGCTTGGTGGTGATGGTGCCGATTTGAATGGGTACAGGGGCTGTGATGTGTCCCTGCTGTGAGTTGCCTGTTAAGCCGCTGAGAGTGATAGTGGCTGTAGTGGGCCACGTGTCTTTTTGAAACAGGGTGGAAGAATTTATTGTGGTGCGGGATCCTCCTGTGTCCCATAGAAATTCGATGGGCTATCCCCGAATCTTTGCTGCAACTACCAGTCGTCCTGACCTATCCCAAAGGGTGTCGCAGACCCAACTGGGGGAGCCCGTACACAGTCAGTCCGTTCCGGTCAAGTCCGTCTGATCTGAGCGGGCGCTAACGCTATGAATGGGCTCTGTCTTTTTCTTACTCAGAGTGCCCGTTTGCTGGGCTCCCGGTGTCTTTTTAGGGGCATTGTACTCTCTTGCGGAGTGTCCCAACTGTCCGCAGTTGTAACACACTTGTGACTTGGGTGGGGGGCTGTTCGTTCCCTCATTCACCTATGCGGGGTCGTGGTGTGTTGTTTTTACTGCCTGCATATCTGCGGCGGCCTGCTTTTCCTCGCTATTCCTAACTGCGGGTTTACTCTGAACAGATTGCTCCCAAGCGCAGGACAATCTTTTCACTACCCACTTCTCGTTATGGGCCTCCTCTGAGGGATCATAACTCGTACAGGCTTTCTGTCCTGTTTCTGTGGCATGGGAGATAAGGGTGCAGGTCCATTTGGCCATGTTGTCTGGGGACAAATGGGCACGGTCTACGTCTCCAATGACTGCTGCAAAGTGAATCCACAGGCGTCCAGCAAACGCTGTGGGGTGCTCGGAGTTCTTTTGCCTACATTTGTTGAGGCCATCTACGGGGTCACCCCGGTTATACCCGATCGCATCCAGGATCGCGGTATGCATTTCTGCAAGGGTGCCTCCTCCTACATTCTGTGGGTCGGGAAGGGCTGCTACTGACGGATCTAAACTTAAAACTGTGAGCTTTACATGCTCTCGCTCATCCAGGCCGTCTGATGTTTAACTGTGGCAAAGAAATGGTGGGGGTCTGAGGTGGGGAGGAACGGTGTGATCTTATCGCACGCGTCCCGTAATTGGGTCACTGTTAAGGGGGTGGAATATAGAAATTCCGCATCGTTCGATGTGGCTGTGCGGTGGGTGGTTACTGGGTTCACTGGAGCTTGAACTATCTGCTGTGTGGGAGGTTGGGGCGCTTTTCTCTTTTGTGGCTTTCCCTGCGCACATGTTCCCTGAACATATCTCTGCGCTGTTTCATTCAGTTCTTCCCAATCAGGGCCGTCTTCCTGATCTAATCTTTCTCCAAAGGTTTCCTGAAAACCTTTTTGAACAGAAAGCAGTGATTGCAACTCTGCAATCTGCTTCCGGCACTTTGCGTGGTCTAATGTGCTTTGTCTTTGTTCTGTGGTGGCAGCATGGAGTGCTCTGAATGCTGCCTTTAGATCGCTACACTGTCTCTGTAACGCTTCTACCTGTGTTTCTGTTTCCTCACACACCAGGACTGCACATTGCGTGTCCTGATAGGCCTTTTCGTATTGAGACTGGAAGCTGCTTAAATGTGCCAGACAAGACTGGTGAGCCCTTTTGGCGTCATCCACCTCTCCATCTTTTGCTGCCAATTTCCTCCTCAATTCTAAATTCTCTCTTTCTGCTTCGCTTACATCGACCTTACTCATCCGATGTATGCCTTCAACTTCTTTCCGGTGCGTCCTAACGACCTCCTCTGTGCCTCGCAATTGTGCAAAGCAGGACATGATTGCCATCGGCTTGCGAGCTTTCCCTAAGCTCTTTTTGTGGATCTCGCTCAGGTTCTCCCACCAAGTATCTCCTATACTCCCGGGACCTGATTCCTCGTGATCACAGAAATTATTCCAATGGGGCCATCCTTTCCCTTTGAGATATTTCCTGATCTCTTCCTCCCAAATGGGACATTGTCCCACTCTACTGCTGCTGGTCGCTGCGACCACAAATTCCTCTGGATTCATGAGGCGCAGTATTGCCTGAATTGCCATCTTTCACATCCGAATGCTTCTTTTAAATTTGGAACAGGGGATCTAAGGCGGTGCTGTAAATACAGGTACGGCTTTTTTTACTTTCCGATATACAAACTTACAACAGTTTTGACGCAACAAAAATCTATCAGTTTTACCTTATAGCCCTGTTAGTTACGCATGCATACACACACTTCCGAATGATGACTATTGATCAGAACTGCTTGAACACTTGTGGTTTTCTGTTTCCAATTGGATCTCTAATTCAAATTCTGGGTTCTCCCGGAGTGGTTTTCCACTTCTAGATCGGGTCCCGTCAGGTAGTGGCCAAATAAACGTTGCTAACTTTTGCCTTAGTTTAATTGCTCTGTTCTATCACCTTTGCTCTTGAGTCTCCAGGTATCTTTCTGATAACGCCACGTGGTTCAAGTCCGAGTAATGATCAATAATCCAACACACCGCTTAGTAAGTGTGAAATCAATGCACATTTATTAGATACAGTAATCAATACTTATGCATAAATTCTACTTCTAAGCTACTTCCTACAACTAATAGGCCAATACTTAACTTGGAAATGGCCCACCAGGTCAAGGAAACGAATGACATTTCATTTGGGTTCTGAGCCTGCGGGATTCGAAGCTGGTACAGATCGATAGCTAGGAGCGCCTATCTCGTAGCGAGCGTTGAAGTAAGACTTACGATTTGAGCGGCTGTTGCAGAAGGTCAGCAGAAGGGTGCAGGAGGCAGAAGGGGTAGCATAAGGGTCGATGTGAACTTGGACTCGATTCTTATAGTCCCCAGGGGCTTCCCACCTTTCGGGGCGGACCCTGTACCTGGTTCCAAATGATTGGACTTTGTCCCAATCACTTGGTTCGATATTCTCCAATGCTGGAGCGATTCCTTGATCGATGTTGGGTCTTGAGGTCGTCGTTCACCTCCCTTGTGTAGTCTTTTGCTGGCGCCGCCGAGTCTGGGTTGGCTTTGTGTGTCTAAAATGTTGCACATTGTTCCTGGGGATTGCTCATTAGTATGCAGGTGGCTGGTGTTTTGTTGTGCTGTTGGTTACTGGTATCGATCTTGTCTGGCCTTCCCAGATGTGAATACACAGTTTACCTGTAGCTGCTTGTTTTAGACCTGTTGGCTGATTTTCCCTTCAGCCTTTGCCGTTCGCCATTTTAAATCGGGGTTAGCCATTCTAAATCGGGAGTTAGCCATTTTAACTGGCTACATTATGTGTGTCTGTGCGTTTTTACATGTGTAAATGTATTTATGTGTGAGTGGCTGTGTGACTGGGAGCGCCTGCGTTTCAATGTATGCCTTTATGTGTCTCTCAACGTTTCTGTTTGTGTGTGACTACGTGTCTGTTTTTCAGTGCCTCTGTGTCTCTACTCCATGATAACATGCAAGTCATGGTACCCATCAACCGAACCACCAGGGGCCCAATCGGTTGGCAAACTGAGGTCAAACAGGGATACGTCGTCTCACCAACGTCCTCCTCAATCTTCTTTGCAGCAAATGCCCACCCTCTCACTCTGAAGCTCCCCGCTGGAGTGGAGCTTATGCATCGGATAAGCAGAAACTGTTCAAGCTCCAACATTTATATGACAGAACTAAGACTACTCCAACCTATGTCATCGAGCTGCGGTACGCAGACAACGCCTGTGTGAGAGCCCATTCAGAGGCTGGGCTACAAACCATTATCGATGCATTCACCAAGGTATAGGAGAGAATGGTGCTGGGACTAAACATATTTAGTCTGAACCGCATGGTTGTACAGCAGACACCTCAGATCACTGGAGAGATATCACCAATGTTGCCTCCGCAAAATCCTGAAAATCCACTGGCAGCATTGGGATATCAACGTGACCGTCCTCTCCCAGGCAAATATCCCAGGTATCGAGGCGCTGTTCACGCTCGACCTGCTGCGGTGCGCGGGCCACATAGCCCTCATTGCTGACACAAGACTCAGGAAACAAGTGCTCCATTTCAAGTTCTGCAAAGGCAAGCGAGCACCAGGAGGACTGAGAAAACTTTGTAACGACCTCTGAAAGCCTTCTTAAATCAATACATTACACAAACCGACACCTGAAAATCGCTTGCCTCAGAATGCACAAACTGGAGAAAGTGCATCCGTGAAGACAGCAACCACTTTGAGCACCGGAGGGTGGAACCCGTGGAGGCCACGTGTAAACAATGAAAGGAGAGCGCCGAACCCAGACCGCCATGCCCAATCATCAAGCACCAACTGCCAAACCTGTGCCAGAGACTCCTGATCCAGGATAGGACGTTTCAGCCACTGCCGAACACATGCCCTCCGAGTGTAAGCAAGTAATCCTCAACACTCAGGAAGTAGAAGAATGGTTGTCTCTGTGTTTCTGTGTGCGTGTGTGCGAATGTGCGTGCCTGTATGTCTGCGAATGTGCTGTATGTGCGCCTACAAGTAGCTGCGTGTATTTTCATAGGTTATCATAGAATTTACAGTGCAGAAGGAGGACATTCGGCACATCGAGTCTGCACCCGCTCTTGGAAAGAGCACCCTACCCAAGGTCAACACGTCCACCCTATCCCCATAACCCAGTAACCCCACCCAACACTAAGGGCAATTTTGGACACTAAGGGCAATTTATCATGGCCAATCCACCTAACCTGCACATCTTTGGACTGTGGGAGGAAACCGGAGAACCCGGAGGAAACCCACGCACACACGGGGATGATGTGCAGACTCGCACAGACAGTGACCCAAGCCAGAATCAAACCTGGGACCCTGGAGCTGTGAAGCAATTGTGCTATCCACAATGCTACTGTGCTGCTATTTCTCTGAATGTGTCTGTGTCTGTGAATGTGTAACAGCGTGTGTGTCTGTAAATGTTTCTGTTTGTGTGCTTGCGCATGTATGATTGTCCGAGTGTGTATATATCTATAAGTGTCAGTGTGTGTTTTTCTGTGTCTGTGAATGTGAGTGCCAGTGCATGTGAAAGTATTTATTTGCATTGCGAGTGTCTGTGTGTGTCTGCGAAGGTGTCTGTAATTGAGTTGATGTACAGTTTGCATGCATTTGAAAAGACCTGTCAGTGTGCCTGTCTGTGCGCATGCGAATTTGTGTGTGCCTGTGTATGTCTGTTATCTCTGTCTGAGTTTCTATGAATGTGTTGGTGAACACGCCTGTGTATCTGTGTCTGCAAATCTGTACGTGTGTCTGCGAGATATGTGCGCGTGCCTGTGAATGTCTGTCTCTGTGCGTCTGTGAATGTTCCCGTTTGTGTGAGTGTGTGTCTGCGAGTGTCTGCGAATATCTTTGTTTGTGTGCCTTTGCATTTTTCGGTGAATGTGCCTGTGGGTCTGTGTCTGAGAATCTATTTGTGTGTGCGTGCGAGTGTTTTTGCGTGCGTCTGTGAATGTCTCTTGTTTGCGTGCCTGTGATTGTGTGTGTGAATGCGCCTGTGGGTATCTCTCTGCGAATCTATGTGTGTGCGAGAGAGTGCCTGTGTATGTGTGTCTGTAAATGTGTCGATCAATGCGTCTGTGAATGTATCTCTGAATATGTGTGTGAACGCGCTTGTGGAATCTCTTTGAGTGTCTGTGAATGTGCCAGAAAATTAACTCCATCAAGTTCCATTATTATTAATAATATTGCTAAACTAAAGACGATCATTATATTATCATTAGCAATTATGGTGACATTATTGCCAGTTTTTGCCACGTTTTGATTTTTTGAGGAACAATCTTTTCTCTGTAGGTGTGACGTGTTAAGAATCGAAGCAGTGAGTGTGGAGGAGAGGATTATTCTGCTCTTTATACTTCCGACCTTCTGTGGGCCGCTGTGACTCAGTTTATGGCCATTTTATGCCCACTTACATCAGATTCAGCTTTTGCCCTTCACTGACTTCCTATTTGCGTGGCAGACCTCATTTGAGATGTATAGCTCTAGTCCCCGTCTCTGTCACCTGCCGCCGTACCTCTGTCATCTTTCTAAACATGTTCAATTCTCCAGACACATTCATTCGAGTCCTCCCGCGGTCACACCTTGCTCCTTATTAGCTGATGTTTAAAATCATACTGCTGTTCCCAAAGGCACCGTGTTCCAGTCTCTTACACACTACTTATTAGGGCTGCTATAGACTGTTGTTTTAATCAAGGTATGAAGCAATTAACGTAAACGGGTGTTTCAGCATTCTCTTCAACTCTTCTCTGAACTTGGGCTGAACCACCACATAAATAAATGTGTTTGTGCAGCAGCTTAAATTCCGCAGCATATATGCAACTGACAGAAAGATATAATGATCACCAACGTCTAACACGGACTTCATCACTTTAAGCAAATATAAAACGTACAATGACCACAGTATTACGAAGCTGATGGATATGGAGAAGAGTAAAATAATAGTCGTTTTTCTGCTCTCGATCTCTGGGTCAGTCTCTTTATCTCCTTTGTTCTGACCGTTGAATGAGTTACGAGCTCGGCTGCCCATTAATATGCGCCTGAATATCAGAGCGTTGAGGATCAGAATTAAAGTAATTGGGATCATTGGGGTCAACACCATTGAAAATACAGCAAAGCCCAGCCATCTAGGGTCAGTAGAATAGTCTTTCTTAACATAACAGCCCCATGGCACATTGTCGATTATTTTCCGAGGTTCAAATTTAAAGTACACGGGAACATTTTTAAAACAGAAAAGAATCGTGGTTGTTGCAAGAACTGTAACAGCAGTTTTATTGGTGCAATATGTAGCTTTCAGCTGATGGGAGCAAATGGCTACAAATCGATCAAAGGTGAACATGACAGTGAACCAGACGGAAAGGTCAACGGCTGCTTCTCGAAGGGCACTGACAACACTGCACACAGGGGTCAATTTCAGGAAACACTGTGGATAATAATAGAAACGTAACTGCCACAGTACGATCTCAATGATAATGAACATCAGATCCCCGGATGCCATAGCCAACAGGTAGCGAGTGTTGCAGCTGGAAAGGCCGCACTTTTCCCGGAACAGGACCAGAATCGCTATTAAATTAACTGTGCAGAGAAGGAAACAGAACATAGAATTAATTTAAAGTAAGCTAGAATTGTGCAGTGTAGCTTAAGAAGGGCTGCCCCACCCACTCACATAACTTATTGGCAGTTAAGTGTCAGTCACTTAAATCGACCTTGATGTAAAAGCAGTTGGGGGAGGGGAGTCAATTCAGGACAGTTTAAAAAGAGCAAGTTGTAAACTCACTCCCAGTGAGTTCTCCCAGTGAGCCAGAGAAGACACAGTCAGAGTGAGACACAGCTAAGAGTGAGTTTGGTAATCCTCACGTGGCTCCTTCACGTGCAAGAAATGTGTCCAGTTGCAGCTCCTGTTAGACCGCTTGACGCCTCTGGAGCTGCGGATGGACTCACTTTGGAGCATCCGCGATGCTGAGGACGTCGTGGATAGCACGTTTAGCGGGTTGGTCACACCGCAGGTGAAAGGTACTGAGGGAGATAGAAAATGTGTGACCAAAAGACAGAGCAAGAGTAGGAAGGCAGTGCAGGTGTCCTCTGCGGTCATCTCCCTGCAAAACAGATGTACCGCTTTGGATACTGTTGAGGGTGATGGCTCACCAGGGGAAGGCAGCAGCAGCCAGGTTCATGGCACCGTGGCTGGCTCTGCTGTGCAGCTGGGCAGGAAGAAGAATGGCATGGCTATAGTTGTAGGGGACTCAATTGTAAGGGGAATAGACAGGCGGTTCTGCGGACGCAATCGAGACTCCAGGATGGTATGTTGCCTCCCTGTGCAAGATTCATGGGTGTCTCGGAGCGGCTGCAGGACATTATGGGGGTGGGGGGTGGGGGTGGGTGGGGGGGGGTGGGTGAACAGTCAGCTGTCGTGGTGCGCATAGGCAACAGCGATATAGGTTAAAAAAAACGGAACGAGGTCCTACAAGCTGAATTTAGGGAACTAGGAGTTAAACTAAAAAGTAGGACCTCAAAGGTAGTAATCTCATGATTGCTACCAATGCCACGAGCTAGTCAGAGTAGGAATGTCTGGATAGAGAGGATGAATGCGTGGCTCGAGAGATGGTGCAAGAGGGAGGGATTCAAATTCCTGGGACATTGGAACCGGTTCTGGGGAGGTGGGACCAGTACAAACCGGACGGTCTGCACCTGGGCCGGACTGGAACCGATGTCCTAGGGGGGGGGGGGGGGTGGGTGTTTGCTAGAGCTGTTGTGGAGAGTTTAAACTAATGTGGCAGGGGGATGGGAACCGATGCAGGAAGTTGGAAGGTAGTAAAACAGGGACAGAAATAAAAGGCAGTAAGGGGGAAAGTGTAAGGCAGAGAAGCCACAGTCACAAATCAAAAAGGGAGACAGTACAAGGTACAGTGACTGAGGGGAGCTCAGTGAATAGGACCAGGAATACTAAAAGAAATAAATCGGGAAGTGAAAACATGAATGGTAAGCGACACGGCAGGCTGTTACATGAAGATATGGGTTCAACAACAAGGACAATTAGGAGAAAGGTTTAGATGAAATATAACTGAGGAGAGGTTACTGATTGAGGTGTTAAGATTCAGAACAGAGGTTAAAAAGCCAACATAAGTGTACTTTACCTGAATGCTCGTAGTATTCGGAATAAGGTAATTGAGTTGATGGCGCAAATTATCGTGAATGACTATGATTTAGTGGCCTTTACTGAAACATGGTTAAAGGATGATCAAGACTGGGAGTTATATATCCGAGGATATCAAAGTTTTCGGAAGGACAGAGTGGATGGTAAGGGAGGTGGTGTAGCTCTGTTATTTCAGGATGACATCCGGGCAAAATTAAGGGATGACATCGGTGCTATGGAGGATAAGGTTGAATCCATTTGGGTGGAAATCAGGAATAGTAAGGCGAAAAAGTCACTGATAGGAGTAATCTATAGGCCACCAAACAGTAACATTATGGTGGGGCAGGCAATAAACAAAGAAATAACAGATGCATGTCGAAATGGTACAGCAGTTATCATGGGGGATTTGAATCTACATGTCGATTGGTTTAACCAGGTCGGTCAAGGCAGCCATGTGGAGGAGTTTATAGAATGTATCCGCGATAGTTTCCTATAACAGTATGAAATGGAACCTACGAGGGAAAAAGCGGTCCTAGATCTGGTCCTGTGTAATGAGACAGGATTGATTCAGGATCTCATAGTTAGGGTTCCTCTCGGATGGAGCGATCACAATATGGTGGAATTTAGAATACAGGTGGAGGGTGTGAAGATAAAATCAAGCACTAGTGTTTTGTGCTTAAACAAAGGAGATTACAATGGGATGAGAGAAGAACTAGTTAAGGTAGATTGGGAGCAAAGACTTTATGGTGAAACAGTTGAGGAACAGTGGAGAATCTTCCAAGTGATTTTTCACAGTGCTCAGCAAAGGTTTATACCAACAAAAAGGAAGGACGGTAAAAAGAGGGAAAATCGACAGTGGATATCGAAGGAAATAAGGGAGAGTATCAAATTGAAGGAAAAAACATACAAAGTAGCAATGATCAGTGGGAGACTAGAGGACTGGGACATCTTTAGGGGACAACAGAAAGCTACTAAAAAAGCTATAAAGAAGAGTAAGGTAGATTGTGAGAGTAAACTTGCTCTGAATATACAAACAGACATTAAAAGTTTCTACAAATCCATAAAACAAAGAAGAGTGGCTAAGGTAAATATTGGTCCTTTAGAGGATGAGAAGGGAGATGTAATAATGGGAGATGAGGAAATGGCTGAGGAACTGAACAGGTTTTTTGGGTCGGTCTTCACAGTGGAAGACACAAATCACATGCCAGTCACTGATGGAAATGAGGCTATGACAGGTGAGGACCTTGAGAGGATTGTTATCACCAAGGAGGTAGTGATGGGCAAGCTAATGGGGCTAAAGGTAGACAAGTCTCCTGGACCTGATGGAATGCATCCCAGAGTGCGAAAGCGATGGCTAGGGAAATTGCAAATGCACTAGTGATAATTTACCAAAATTCACTAGACTCTGGGGTGGCCCCGGCGGATTTGAAATTAGCAAACGTGACACCACTGTTGAAAAAAGGAGGTAGGCAGAAAGCGGGTAATTATAGGCCAGTGAGCATAACCTCGGTAGTAGGGAAGATGCTGGAATCTATCACCAAGGAAGAAATAGCGAGGCATCTGGATGGAAGTTGTCCCATTGGGCAGACGCAGCATGGGTTCATAAAGGGCAGGTCGTGCCTAACTAATTTAGTGGAATTTTTTGAGGAGATTAACAGTGCGGTAGATAACGGGGAGCCAATGGATGAGGCATATCTGGATTTCCAGAAAGCCTTTGACAAGGTGCCACACAAAAGGTTGCTGCATAAGATAAAGATGCATGGCATTAAGGGGAAAGTAGTAACATGGATAGAGGATTGGTTAATTAATAGAAAGCAAAGAGTGGGGATTAATGGGTGTTTCTCTGTTTGGGAAACACTAGCTAGTGGTGACCCTCAGGGATCAGTGTTGGGCCCAAGACTGTTCACAATTTACATAGATGATTTGGAGTTGGGGACCAAGGGCAGTGAGTCCAAGTTTGCAGAGGACACAAAGATAAGTGGTAAAGCAAAAAGTGCAGAGGATATTGGAAGTCTGCAGAGGGATTTGGATAGGCTAAGTGAATGGGCTAGGGTCTGGCAGATGGAATACAATGTTAACAAATGTGAGGTAATCCATTTAAGTAGGAATAACAGCAAAAGGGATTATTATTTAAATGATAAAATATTAAAACATGCTGCTGTGCAGAGAGACCTGGGTGTGCTAGTGCATGAGTCGCAAACCGTTGGTTTACAGGTGCAACAGGTGATTTAGAAGGCAAATGGAATTCTGTCCTTCATTGCTAGAGGGATGGAGTTCAAGGCTAGGGAGGTTCTGCTGCAATTGTATAAGGTGTTCGTGAGGCCACACCTGGAGTTTGTGTTCAGTTTTGGTCTCCTTACCTGAGAAAGGACGTACTGGCACTGGAGGGTGTGCAGAGGAGATTCACTCGGTTAATCCCAGAGCTGAAGGGGTCGGATTACGAGGAGAGGTTGAGTAAACTGGGACTGTACTCTTTGGAATTTAGAACGATGAGGGGGGCATCTTTTGGAAACATATAAGATGATGAAGGGAATAGACAGGATAGATCCGGGCAGGTAGTTTCCACTGGCGGGTGAAAGCAGAACTAGGGGGCCATTCCTCAATAAAAGGGGAAGTAGATTTAGGACTGAGTTTAGGAGGAACTTCTTCACCCAAAGGGTTGTGAATCTATGGAATTCCTTGCCCAGTGAAGCAGTAGAGGCTCCTTCATTAAGTGTTTTTAAGATAAAGATAGGTAGTTTTTTTGAAGAATAAAGGGATTAAGGGTTATGGTGTTCGGGACGGAAAGTGCAGCTGAGTCCACAAAAGATCAGCCATGATCTCATTGAATGGTGGAGCAGGCTCGAGGGGCCAGATGGCCTACTCCTGCTCCTAGTTCTGATGTTCTTGCAGAAATTATACAATGTATATTTTGCATATTCTTTCACCGTGTTCGGGCGGCCTGATTAAGCCAGCGCTGATTGTAAACGTCCAGTTTCCCTTGACGAAGTAATGGTAAACAGCATTCTTGAACTAAGAGAGAGGGGAAAGCGGTGGATAGAGAGAGACTCGCATATAAAATGTGAAACTGGTAACACTAACACCCTGTAAGTAGATCGATTTGGAAGTACTGGTTACTATTGAATCACCTTCTTACTAGGTAAAAGGAAATGCTTAATATCCATTGACGGGAACTATGTCGTCTATCTCCAAGTATCAAACATTATTTCCCCTATTACTTCCTATTCCTCTGTTTACAATTTGGATGCCAATGTAAAACTTAGAGATCCCTTTTATTTAGCAGTTTTTATTTATCATACTGTCTCGCTGACTTTCGTATTTAAGACCATAAGATACATGAGCAGAATTAGTCCACTTGCCCCACCGAGTATGCACCGCCATTCAACCGTGGCTGATATTTTCTCATCCCCATTCATCTGCCTTCTCCTCACAACCCATAATCCCCTTAATAATCAAGAACCTCTCTATCTCTCTCTTAAAGACACTCAGTGATTAGCCCTCCACAGCCTTCTGCGGCAAAGAGTTCCACAGATTCATCACCCTCTGGCGTTTTGTTTTTTTAACTTCTCTGAAACGTCCATATTCGGCCTGATTCTTTGTCGTTTTATCCTTCTAAGTCGGCTATAAGCCTATTTTTTTTAATCGAACTTAATTTCTCTCTATATTGCCTTATTCAATGAGCTATTCAATTGTTTGAGTGAAGTCTCTCTCTGCTGGGAGTACACCGGAACTATGTCCCAACATGATTTGTACCATCCCCTAACTCCGAAATCAACTAACAACCGTTCATTTCACTTTATCTCATATACACCGCTAATAATCAATGTTTAATATTTTATTCTTCACTGCCTTCCAAGCAGTAATCAACTCCCAAATTACAACAAACCTTATCGTTATTAATAAAACTTTCCGAAATGCATAAGTTTTACGAATAGTAAGTCGCGACGATAAAGATTATTATTTTATTGGTCAATACTAATAAACCTCAGCCATATTAAAACATGTTTTCCAATATATAGACAGACATATGGAAGTAATAATGCTAGAAATATGAAGAATTAACTTAAGTATAATAACAGAAAAAGCTCACCATCATTTCGGGCTCCTTCCGTCAGCAAAATTCTTCATCAGCCATTTAACTCACGACTTTCCGGCGATGACAAGAACCGTCTTATTTTCAAACTTTCCTTCATCTGCTCTGGGCCTTGACCCCGCACTTTACAGAGAAATGAATGGCCTGTTACCGGGTTTCGATCTATTCTCTCCATGATAGGTCTTTCCGTGGCCGGTTCTCCCGCCCCCCCTGGTCTCCGCGGGCAGTGTAACGCCGCAATCAAGCTTGGCGCTCAATTCGTCTCCTCCCCGGTAGGTCTCTCAGTGCCCTCTGCAAATTCATCTCATTACTCTCACACAAACGACAATGTGATAATGGTCAAATAATCCGTTTCCATTGTGATGATGGAGATCATTAAATATCGACGAAGACCCCGGGGATAACTTTGCTTCTCTTCTTTCGAACTGCGACACTGGATATTTAACATCGATCCAGCAGTTACATGAGACGTTGGTTTAGGGTCTCGGCCGAATGACGGCAACTCCAGTATCGCACCAGTGGGTCGGTGTCAGCATGAGGATGTCATTCATATATCACTGCTCGAAATATGTAGGATGCAAATTCTAGTTTAGATACTCAAATGATCTGTGAGGAGTCGTGTACAGGAGAAACAGGGAAACAGGGAAAATTTGATCTGTGCTCGAGTGGAGAAGTGGAGAAAAATGATATAAAATAGAATGATGGGAAATATACATTGAAACTGGATATATATGGAAGCAGTTGAACATTTTTCTTTAATTCTCGACTTGTGTTTATTGTTATTATTTCGTGTCCGGAACAAATATGTTCCTCTGCTCCTGTATGTCCCCTTGCAGGGATATAACTCACAGAGCTGGGGACAGCGATTGCTGCAGACTTCAGAGGTAGAGACTCTGAGTGAGGTATATCATCCGTTACAGTAATGCGATAGATATAACTGGTAACCTACCATGCTTGGTAACAGCAAAGTAATGAAACTCAAGTGTGGAGATGTCGCAGTTTGTGATGATAGTTCTGGGCAGAGTATTCATCAGCAGCGCAACGTCTTTACAGATAGTTCACTGAGCGATAGAATGAGTAAGGATTCAAAGGATCGACATAAGATTACATCATTCAGCGAATGTTAACATAAATTAATTTGTTAGCCACCTTCTCTTTGTGGGTAAAATTCAATTAAAAAGTGAATAATCTCAACCAATTACACTTTTCAGACGTATTACATAATATCTTCCACCGACAGAGAACAAACTGCCCTTTCATACCGATTACAGACAGTCATAACAGAAATGGCAAAAACGTGGGCCTCTGAAATCAATCTCTGAAACAATACATTCAAGAAGTGTTCCACCCCACTGAGAGATCACAGTGAAGACTGACTCGAGTTATTTCTCGCATGAAGGATTCATGCCATGCGGGGAATTTGAACAGATTGTCGCCGTAGCTATGTAATGTTGAATAATGCCTGGTGATATTTCTGATAGGCATAATATCTTGAGAGCATACAATATGATTTGCTTTGGTGCTCGCAATGCTGTCCTCGGCGATGTTACAGTATTCCAGTAAAGCCCAACGTTAACGACAGAACATCACTCGTCTTCAGCTTCGCCAGTTTACAACTTTCGGGACACAACATTGAGTTCAACAATTTCAGAACGTATATTCAATCTTTCATTTTGATTCATTTCCCCCCCTCGTTCCAGTCTCTATTATATTCTAATATTTTGCTTTCAGACAGGGACATCCCATCTGCTGCTATTAACACATTATTATCACCACGAACTTTATCTTCTGTTCCAACACGTATGTATCAGTTCATCTACTCTGCCCCTGATATACCTCTAATCTTATATTCCGCACAAGTTCTCCCCCCCCCCCCCACCCCCGTTATTCAACAGAATTAGACCAATGACATGTCTATGTATCTCTAATCCTGACAATAATATGGAACTGGAACGTTAAGACTTTTCTACCTTCACAGACCCTGCCACATCCGTTGCGATATTCAGCCATTTGATGTTTCATGGCTAGTTTTACAGCATCAGGACTATTTTACTTTATGTTTTTTCGATATTGATGAGCATTTCAAAGTTCCTGTAGCAGGAATACGTTTCCTCTTGTGAGGGAGACAACAATTGGAGGGAGCGGTTTAAATAAAATAAACTTTAAATAAAATAAAATTTATTCAGGTAGTAAGATATCATTTATTATCACCGAAAGCCTTTTGTCTGTAGATTCTGTGCCCAGGATTTCAATGGGCATTGTGCGATTCAATTAATTAAATGCTGATTTGAATATGTTTTGTCTTGTAGACAAAATGCAGATAACGCAATTCATACATGGTCACTATGGTCAGGAGCTCCGCTCCAGTTAGTGACAATCTAGCATAGCCTGCCAAACGGCAATATTGTCATTCCCCCGCAAACAGTTATATGGACTGATTCAAAAATATCCACTGTGCAACAAAAAAAGATCGCTTGGTAATTGATCGAGACTGTGTCGGCAGATTACTTTTTTTCGTGCCCGTTACAGAATTAAACCATGCAGGCAATGTGGAAAAGATCACCAGTATTTATATATTAGTCAGCACTAGATCATTAAGTTGCACATTACACAGCTTGTGGCGTATTAAACAGATTGAAATCCGATACAAGCTAATACACAGATTCACAAAACCTCAATGGTTTTCTCACTTACCAGGAACACCAACGACGGCGAGGACCAAATAGAACATTTTATTGACCATTTGAATGGGAAGATGCATTATTCTGAGGTGCGTTCTATCTCTGTTGTACTGCAGGAAATCTGCCGGACTTAAACTGTGTGCAGATGTTTTCACATCCCTTTTAATTTATACTCTGCAAAATCTCCACTGGGCATTGAAGTTACAATAATAATCAGCATTTCTTTTAAGTATTTGAATAATCCGATTTCGCCAGCTGTGTTAATTCCCGCTTGATCTGGACTATAATTAGCTCTGCTCCTCAATTAGAAAGACAATAACACATCATTGCTCATTAGTGTTGACTTGCAGTTGAATTGAATAAACATGGTAATTGTCCACCAAACATTAGTAGTCCATGCGTAATTGTACCGATTTTTGAGTAAAACCTGTCAGCCACCATCACAAATGCAGCACAGACGGGCCAGCGTTTTCCACACCAGAGTGGGATTATGCAGTTTACTGTCAATTACCCTATTTACACATTGGATTTCTCAAACTCCATCATTGATACATTGGCAATCCAACCCACCGCTACACGGCAACTCAGAAATAATTGGCTGTATTCCCGTCTCATTTGAAACTTCATCCGGTTGTGATAATATCCTAAAATATCTACCCGTCCAACCTCCCTCAGAATCTTACGTGTATGAGTAAGACCAGCTTCCATTCCTCTAAAGGTGTATGAGTCCACCTTTTCCAATCTATTCTGATAAGATAAAACCTTTACTTTTTGGAATCAGCTCAGTACATCTTCTATGAACCCCATCAAATGCAAGTACATTACTACGCAAACATGAGAAACCATTTGCAGGAACCCTGGATGTCGCCTTAACAATACCATAGACGGTTGTAGCAGGAGTTCCCCATGTCCAAGCTCGATGTCTCTTTGTGTAGAAATCAACATTGTATCTGCCTTCCTACTTTTCTACTTTCTGTTTAGGATAGAAGTTCCTGATCCATGTGTGAAAAAGATTAACGTCTTCGCTACTGCAAACTTCTGCGGTCCCTCAACATTTAAATGATAACCCACTTTTCCATTCACCCCGCCAAAATGTATAACATTTATTTATACCACATTATAATCAACGTGACATTTTATCCACAATCTCTTTCTATAACGATCGTGTCCTAATCACATTGTTCTTGTCTACCTTGTTAATGCAAATCATGTTGTGTAAAACAGAAAAACATTGATCATGATGACCGGTAGTGGCAGTGGTGTGATCAGTCGCATGCAGGGTGGCTCCTGCCTTTGGTGTAGGTTTTGGAGCTTCCTGCCACTTTGTTGGGTGAAAACTGGGGATAAATCGTGGTTCGATAGGAGTGTCGTGCACTCTTCCCCAGTGTGGTATAAAGACGAGATACTGGACCTGCTTAAAGTCACTGAGCGCCCTCACCCAGAAGCTGGAATAAGTGTGTTGCACAACAGCAGTGACAAGTTTGGCACGTAGGGGGCTGGCCGTGGTCGATGTTCATATTGCTGATTTCATTCAGGAGAGGTTAAGACAACAGCACAAGGGGATGCAAGACTGCTCAATGGCAATGGACGGTGCAGTGGTACCTTTCCGGGGTCCCTGTGGCGAGTAGACAATCGTCTGGAGGCGTAGGGGGCAACGCGCAGGAAGTTGGAGAGGGCAGTTGCTGAACAGGGTGATCGACTTGTCTTGCTGGAAGCCGTAATGGTGATGAAAGGGGAGATGTGCAATGTGCTGTGGGCGACGGTCGATGACGAGGGCAATCAGTCAAGGCGGCTTACCATGTGTATTGTAGGGCTGTCAGAGGGTCTTGAAGGAACGAATGCAACCAGATACATGTCGAAGATGTTCAAGAATCTGGAAGATGCGAAGGTCATTGAGAGCATCCCGGAGTTGGTTCGGACCCACCTGTCATTGAGACAGAAGTCGAGGGTGCGAAGCTGACAGGCGCTGTGATTGTGCGAATGCATACATTTCAAGATAAAGAAAAGATCCTGCGGTGAGCCAAGAAAATTCTGGGCTGTAGTTGGAAGAGGAATAGGGCCCTTAAATATACCCCCAAACTGCAATGGTGAGGTTGGGAATGGCATTAAACAAGAAATTGGAGATGCATGTAACAAGGGAATATCGATGATCATGGGTGATTTTAATCTTCACATAGATTGGCAAATCAAATTAGCCAGAATGCCGGAGAGGACGAATGTTTACAGAATGGTTTTCTTGACCAATATGCAGAGGATCCAACTGGAGAGCATGCCATCTTAGACAGGGTACTGTGTAATGAGAAAGGAATCATTGCCAATCTTGCTGTACGAGACCACTTGGTGATATGCGACCGTAACATGATCGAGTTTTTTAATCAAGGTCCAGAGTGAAGTAGTTGATTCGGAGACGAGGGTGCTGAATCATAATAAAGGGAACTATGAGGATATGAGGCGTGAGTTGGCCTTGATACATTGGGGAGAGTTACTTAAAGGTATGACGGTGGATGGACACACAGCACAACACGACACAGGAGACACGGGAGTCACCGATGACGACATAGACTTCCCGCCACTGCTGCCTCAGGCAGCTCAGAGACTATCAGCTCGGTTCAGCTGTTTCGTGAGGAGGCTTCTGGGATACTTACTGGTGCGCACCAACCAATCGCTCTGTTACAGAAGCCGGAGGTCGGAGCAGCTGAGGGACTGGAAGGTTGGAGGGAAGCCCGTCCCCAGAATTCAGCTGCTGCCCAGAGGGTCCGGGTTCATGGAAAATCGACTCCCACCCCTAAATTAGGTGCAGTCAGCGACCCAGAGACCAGTGAAGGGGATAACTGCCAGCTGCCATCACTGCAGACGCAGCTGGAAGATTCCAACCGCTGGCAGGTGCAGGGAGTTCTTCCAGTGATGCGTGCCACCCAGGTCGAAGGTGCACGGCTGGCATCCGCGGTGGAGGCTATGGGGGCGATGGGTCAGATTATGCAAGGCCTGGGGCTATCTGTGCAGTCGGGGACCGTGGCCAGGACATGACTGCCCACTGACTGGAAGCCATGTGTCAGTGCCAGCTGCAGATTGCAGCGGGGTTCCTCAGCGTGGTTCAGTCCCAGCAGGCCATGGCTGAGAGCATGGGCGGCATTGCTCAGGTCAGGCATGCCAAGCTTGGGGGCGTGACCTACAGGACGGTCGCAGGCGGGTGTCGGGAGTGTTGCGGAGCCGGCCTTCGCGGCGCTCCCGATTGCGCAAATCTGCGCTCAGCAGCCGCAGCAACAGGCTGTTAAGAACGCCGGCTGCAAGTGGCCTTCAAAATGGCCGCGAACATGTACAAAAAACGCCGCCGCACTGCTCATGCATGACAGATCATCAGTGCGCACGCGCAGTGTGGCCGCTTTGTTTTAAATGGTCGCAGCTTTTCATTTTCCAAGTTCGCGAGGCGGGGGGGGGGGGGGGGGGGGTGGGGGGGAGGGGTGTTAGTTCAGTTTATTCATTTATTATATTCATTTAATTCTAATTTTTTTCATTAATTTGATTTGTTTTATATTTATCTGTTTTATCAAGTTCAGGGGGGTGGTGTAGTTGCCAACACTTTACAGGAAAGAAAATGCAGAACTTTGGAGGGTTGGGGAGTCCCTACTTTCCAACACCAGAAAGCTTCACCTTCATCCAACAGGTCCCATTGGAGGAGCGTGTAAGAGAGTCAAAGGGGTCCGAAACCACTTCGCCCATTTTTGTCAGCAGCAAACAAGGTAATAGAAAATAGTGGCTGGCTCAGGTCCACCGGCGTGGGTCACGAAGGTCGGCAGGCCTGGGTCACGAAGGTCGTCCGGGTTGGGTCCCGAGAGTTTTGCCGGTTGGTAAACATGGGTCGCCAGAAACAAGGTTTGAAGAACACTGGCTCACGTGTTTGCTCAGTCTCAGCACGTCATGGATGAGAGCATCTGCGCCATTGCCCAGGTGCTGGCCGGTGTCACACAGACCCAGAGGGAGATGGCGCAGTCCCAGAGGGAGATGGCATAGTCTCAGAGGGAGAAGGCACTGTCAAAGAGGGAGATGGCGCAGTGCCAGAGGGAGGAGGCACAACCCAATGAGCTGCATGGCCGCTAACGAACAGACTCTGTTCGATACCAGAGCGGGCCTCTAGGCCTAGCAGCGCCTTGTGTCGGGTGAGTCTCAGGGGATGGTTCTGCTCGTACCGGTGTCCTATGGAAAATCCCGGGGCCATCAGGCACCCCGAGTGAGGATGAGCTACTGGGGCCCTTGTCGGTGAATCCTGCAGGGTTGTCCCGGAGCTCCACAATACCTCGGACGCCCTCCCCCCCCCCCCCCCCCCCCCCCCCCCCACTTCCAGACTCTGGTGAATATAGTGGGCAGCATGTGGAACAGGTCGGCACCACTGCAGCCAGAGCGCCCGAAGAGTAGTCAATCTCTTTGAACAAGAAGGTCTCGGCCCGATCCATCCATTTCTCTACGCCTTGGCATATCTCTGTAATGTCAGATACTTAAGTTCAATCTGATCACAGAGTCCCTTGTAATTCTCCAATACAGGAGAATTGGTTATCACAGCTTTAAGGCAGTCAGATGACTGTTGACAATCCGCTGACCACTGGAATTTGTTACGCTTCTTGAGCAAGTCCGTCGGTGGAGCAACGAAATGTTACAATTGGTACAACTCTCTGGTAAAATCCACTCATACCAAGAAATCGCATTATTTCCCGTCGTGTCGAGCGTATCGGAGTTTAATAACTTTTGTTTTCACATATCGTGAGACCATTCGACCTTGTCCGATTGTATGGCCACGGAAAGTGGCTTGGGCTTTTCCAAATTCACTTTTTTCCTAGGTTTATCACCAAACCCGAGTCCTGAAGTCGATCGAATAACTCCATCCGATGTTTTAAATGCTCGTTCCATGTGTGGCTGAAAATTACCAGAACGTCGATGCACACCGCATAATCTGGTAATCCTGAAACGAATTTGTTTTTTAACCGTTGAATTGTGGTTTGGGCATTTTTCATGCCAAATGGCATAACTTTGAATTAGTATATACCATCTGGAGTCACAAAGTCTGAAATCTATTTCGCCCTTTCGGATAAAGGTGCCTGCCAGTAAGCATTAAGTAAATACAATTTGGAAATAAAAGCTGATTGTTCCACTTGCTGAATGCAAACCTCCAAACGTGGGATAGGATAAGAGTCCAAGAACATAGAACGTAGAACATAGAACAGGACAGTACAGAACAGTCCCTTCGGCCCTCGATGTTGTGCCGAGCATTGGCCGAAACCAAGATCAAGCTATCCCACTCCCTATCATTCTGGTGTACTCCATGCGCCTATCCAATAACCGCTTGAAATTTCCTAAAGTGTCCGACGCCACTCTCAAAGCAGGCAGTCTATTCCTCACACTAACCACTCTCTGAGTAAAGAACCTACCTCAGACATCCCTCCTATATCTCCCACCCTGAAGCTTAGAGTTATGCCGCCTTGGAACAGCTACATCCACCGAGGAAATAATATCTGAACGTCCACTCTATCTATCACCCTCATCATCTTATAAACCTCTATTAAGTCGCCTCTCATCCTCCTCCGCTCCAAAAAGAAAAGTCCTAGCTCCCTCAACATTTCCTCATAAGACCTATCCTGCAAACCAGGCAGCATCCTCGTAAATCTTCTTTGCACCCTTTCCGATGCTTCCACATCCTTCCTCTAGTGAGGTGACCAGAACTGCACACAATACTCCAAATGTGGTCTCACCAGGGTCATGTGCAGTTGCGGCATAAACCCGGGGCTTTTAAGCTCAAGCCCCCTATTAAAAAACCCTAACACACATAGGCGTTCGTCACGGCTCTATCCACTTGAGTGGTAACCTTCAGAGATCTGTGGAAATGAACCTCAAGATCTCTCTGTTCCTCCACATTCCTCAGAACCCTGCCGTTGCCCCTGTAATCCGCATTCAAATATTTTCTACCAAAAATAATCACCTCGCACTTTTTAGGGTTAAACTCCATCTGCCATTTTTCTGCCCAGCTCTACATCCTAACAATGTCTCTTTGCAGCCTATCGGAGCCTTCCACCTCATCCACTACTCCACCAATCTTGGTATCATCAGTAAATTTACTGACCCACCCTTCAGCCCCCTCCGGCCAGTCATTGATAAAAATCAGAAATAGCAGAGGATCCAGCACTGATCACTGTGGTACACCACTGATAACTGGTCTCCAGTCTGAAAATGGTCCATCCATCACCACCCGCTGTCTTCTATATGATAGCTAGTTACTTATCCAATTGGTCAAATCCGTTCTTGTAACTGCATTAACCTTTCTATAGTCCACACAAAACCGTTGCGTACCGTCTGGTTCAGGTGCCATCGCTATGGATGAACTCCATTGGCTGTAACCCACTTCAATTATGGCATTCTTAAGCATACTCTCAATCTCTTTGTTAACCTGTGCAAATGTCAAAGGGTTAAGTCTCTGTGGATGCTGTTTGATTGGAACAGCATTTCCCACATCTACATTATGTTTACCCATTTTTGTACTTCCCAATTTATCTCTACAAACTTGCCCATGTGATATCAATAACTCTTTCACGTCTGTCCGTTTTTACTCTGGAAGGTAACTCAACAATTTATCCCACTTTTTAAGAACATCCTCGTTTTCCAATTTAATTTGAGGTATGTCAAATTGACAGTCATCTGGATTGTGTTCGTCACTTCCAGTTAGAATCATTAACACTTCCTCCTTTTCCTCTCCTTCCCTTTCAACATAGCTTTTAAGGATATTCACATGATACACTCGGTGAGTCTTCCTTCTATCTGGCGTTTTTACCACAGAATTCACCATACTTAATTTCCTTTCAATCTGATACGGTCCACAACACTTTGCTTTTAAAGGTTCACCTACCACTCATAACAATACTAAAACTTAATCTCCTCAGGTAAGACTACGAACTTTTGATATCTTGTCCACTACCCGTTTCATCACATTTTGTTCAACTTTTAAATGTTGACTAGACAATTCAACTGCTCTCTTTAATCGTTCCCTAAAATTGACATGTAATCCTATCATGTAAGTTCCGACTGCTCACTCACCAATTTTTCCTTAATCAATTTAAGTGATTCTCTTACTTCATGACCAAAAATTAGTTCAAAATTACGGAATTTGGTTGACTCATTAGGTGCATCCCTAATTGCAAACAGTACGAATGGAATTCCTTTATCCCAATCCTCGGGATAATCGTGACAATAAGCCCTCAACATTGTATTTAATGTCTGATGCCACATTTCTAACGCTCCCTGGGATTCTGGATGGTACGCAGTTGATTTAATTTGTTATATTCCTAAGCTATCCATAACTTCTTTGAATACCCTTGAGGCAAAATTTGATCCTTGATCCGATTGTATTTCTGTGGGTAGTCCATATCTAGAAAAGAATATAAGTAACTCCTCCACAATCTTGTTAGCTGTAATATTATGTACTGGAATGCCCTCTGGAAACCTAGTAGACACATCCATTATCATCAAAAGATATTGATTCCCACTTTTCGTTTTAGGAAGCGGTCCTGCGCAAGCAATTAAGACCCTTGTAAAAGGTTCCTCAAATGCTGGAATGTGTATTAAAGGCGGTGGTTTTATCACTGCTTGAGGTTTCCCTATCACTTGACATGTGTGACATGATTGACAAAATTTAACTTCATCTTTATGTAGTCCAGGCCAATTAAAATGTTTTTGGATTTTAGCTTGAGTTTTCCTTGCTCCCAAATGACGTCCCATTTGTACCTCATGTGCAACTCGCAACACCTCCTTTCGATACCCTACCGGCAATACTACTTGATGAACTTCTGCCCACTTTTCATTCGCCTGTATATGTAAAGGTCTGCATTTTCTACTCAAGATATCACTTTTACGGTAATAACACTCTGGTATACACTCAGATTCCTCTTGCGTATATGCTTTCTGATACATCTGCTTTATTTCTACATCTTTCTGTTGCAACTCCGCCAATTTTCCTGAACAAAAAATATCCGCCTCATCCCCCAAACATCTGATCAAAAATCGTTTCTGACAATTGCACTTCAACTTCATCTTCACTCTTTGATTTCTCCTCTTGTCTTAACCTGTGACTTTGAGACCTTGCTACTACACAATCCGGAAAACTCCCAGGATACTCGTCCTTCAACACTTCAGTTGCCTGATTTTCCACTGGCTTATTAACAACAGTAGGCATCACTCCCACCTGCGATCCAGCTCTACCATTATCCAAGATAAACTGTATTCCTAGACAATATAGTTTCTCTATTCCTCTTACTACCTCTTCCGCACTCTTCACTGGACTTTCCAACCTTGCCTTATATAATGGAAAACTATTCCTCTCACCCTGAATTCCACATATTACCAGCTTTTCGGGAACAATTCTCTCCATACTACATAACTCCTCATCTCTGACCATTAAAAGTTGACGAGCTCCACTATCTCTAAAAATTGGAAATTCTTTCCCTGCTCCCCATAGTAGGCTCCTTCAGAAAGTTAGGGGGCATTGAATACAGGCAAATTTGGCTCTCTGGATACAGAATTGGCTGGTCGAAAGGAGACAGTGAGTGGTAGTGGATGGAAAGTATACCGCCTGGAGGACGGTGACCAGTGGTGTCCCGCAAGGTTCAGTTCATAGAATTGCTAGATTATCATAGAATTTACAGTGCAGAGGGGAGCCATTCGGCCCATCGAGTCTGCACCGGCTCTTGGAAAGAGCACCCTGCCCAAGGTCAACACCTCCACCCTATCCCTATAACCCAGTAACCTCACCCAACACTAAGGGCAATTTTGGACACTAAGGGCAATTTATCATGGCCAATCCACCTAACCTGCACATCTTTGGACTGTGGGAGGAAACCGGAGCACCCGGAGGAAACCCACGCACACACGAGGAGGATGTGCAGACTCAGCAAAGACAGTGACCCAAGCCGGAATCGAACCTGGGACCTTGGAGCTGTGAAGCAAATGTGCTATCCACAATGCAGCCCCAGAGTTCTGAGACCTCTACTCTTTGTGGTTTTTATAAATGACTTGGATGAGAAAATGGAAGGGTGGCTTTGTAGGTTTGCCGATGACACAAAGCTTGATGGAGTTATAGGTAGTGTTGAGGGTTGTTTCAGGTTAGAACAGAACATTGCCAGGATGCAGAGCTCGACTGCGAAGTGGCAGATGGAGTTCAAACTTGATAAATGTGAGTGAATCACTTTGGAAAGTCGAATTTGAATGCTGAATACAAAGTTCAAGACAGGATTCTTAGACGTGCGGAGGAACAGAGGGATCTTGGCGTCCACGTACATAGATCTCTCAAAGTTGCCACCCAGATTGATCGGGTTATTATGAAGGCGTACGGTGTGTTGGCTTTCATTAACAGGGGGATTGATTTCAGAGCGGCGAGAATTTTCTGCAGCTTTATACAACTCTAGTTGGACCACACTTGGAATATTGTGTCCAGTTCTGGTCGCCTCATTATTGGAAGGATGTGGATGCTTTGGAGAGGGTACAGACGAGATTTACCAGGATGCTGCCTGGACTGGAGGGCATGTCTTATGAAGATAGGTTGAGCGAGCTAGGGCTTTTCTCACTGGAGCGGAGAAGGCAGAGAGGTGACTTGATAGAGGTGTACAAGGTGATGAGAGGCATGGATAGAACAGATACCCAGAGAGTTTTCCGCAGGATGCGAAATGGCTGTCACGAGGGGACATAATTTTAAGGTGATTGGAGGAAGGTATAGGAATGATGGAAGAGGTCGCTTCTTTACAGAGAGTGGTGGGTGTGCGGAATGCACTGAAATCAGAAGTGGCGGAGTCAGAGACAATAGGGACATTTAAGCGATTCTTTGACAGGCACATGGACAGCAGCAAATTGAAGGGGGTAGGTTAGATTGATGTTAGATTAGAATAAATGATCGGCACAACATCGTGGGCTGAAGGGCCTGCGCTTTGCTGTACTGTTCTATGTTCCTCCTGATACACATGAGCAAACTTTACCCACACAAGTCAATTATTTAAAGGTAACTGGCACCTAATTATCAATCACCTCTTGATCAGGCGGTACAATCGTCTGCACCTCCTTCTCTTCACTTAGGCTTCCCTTTACCACTTTAACAAACCCCAATGTCTTATCCTATTATACCATATCAACCTTCTCAGTGCATTTCTTCAACCACCAACACTAGATTCTTTCAGTGAAAACATTTGAAACTTTTCATTTCTTTTCCACACTTACGGATATCGTTTTTAATCTGAGTTGCACTAACCTTAGTATCGCCCAGCAGATCACATTTGCCTCTCACAGATGAGGTTTTCTCATGTCCCCAGTTATTTCCCTCACAGGCTGGAACTGATGCCGGAAACCAAACTTTGATTTATGAACTAATTCATAATCATCTGACATTTCTGCTGTTAATCTCGCAGTTTTAACCCTCTGCTCTTCCACAAGAGTTCTGAATACATCAGGAATTAAATTTTTAAACTCGTCCAAAAGTAAAATTTCTCTGAGACCTTCAAAGGTTTGGTCTATTCTTTAGGGATTCTCTCGGAAGGAGCGAACACAATATGGTGGAATTTAAAATACAGATGGAGGGTGAGAAGGTAAAATCAAACACTAGTGCTTTGTGCTTAAACAAAAGGAATTACAACGGAATGAGAGAAGAGCTAGCTAAGGGCGACTGAGCAAAGACTTTATGGTGAAACAGTTGACGAACAGTGGAGAACCTTTAAGTAGTAGCATGGATAGTGGATTGGTTAATTAATAGAAAGCAAAGAGTGGGGATTAATGGGTATTTCTCTGGTTGGCAATCTGTACCTAGTGGTGTTCCTCAGGGATCAGAGTTCGGCCCACAATTGTTCACAATTTACAGAGATGATTTGGAGTTGGGGACCAAAGGCAACGTGGCAAAGTTTGCAGACGACACTGAGATGAGCGGTGAAGCAAAAAGTGCAGAGGATACCGGAAGTCTGCAGAGGGATTTGAATAGGTTAAGTGAATGGGCTAGAGTCTGGAAGATGGAATACAATGTTGACAAATGTGAAGTTATCAATTTTTGTAGGAATAACAGCAAAAGGGATTATTATTTAAATGATAAAATATTAAAATATGCTGCTGTGCAGAGAGACCTGGGTGTGCGAGTGCATGAGTCGCAAAAAGTTGGTTTACAGGTGCAACAGGTGATTAAGAAGGCGAATCGAATGTTATCCTTCATAGCTAGAGGTGTGGAGTTTATGACTAGGGGGGTTATGCAGCAATTGTATAAGGTTTTAGTGAGGCTACACCTGGAGAATTGTGTTCAGTTTACCTGAGAAAGGACGTATTGGCGCCGGAGGGTGTGCAGAGGAGATTCACTAGGTTAATCCCAGAGCTGAAGGGCTGGGATTACGAGGAGAGGTTGAGTAGACTGGTACTGTACTCGTTGGAATTTAGAAGGATGAGGGGGGAACTTATAGAAACATATTACATTAGAAAGGGTATATATAGGATAGATGCCGGCAGGTTGTTTCCACTGGCTGGTGAAAGCAGAACTATGGGGCATAGCCTCAAAATAAGGGGAAGTAGATTTAGGACTCAGTTTAGGAGAAACTTGCTCACCCAAAGGGTTGTGAGTCGATGGAATTCCTTTCCCAGTGAAGCAGTTGACGCTCCTTCATTGCAAGTTTTTAAGATAACGATAGGATTAACAGTTGCGGTGTTAGGGCCTGAAAGTGGAGCTAAGTCCTCTAAAGATCAGTCATGATCTCATTGAATGGCGGAGCAGTCTCGAGGGGCCAGATGGCCTACTCCTGCTAGTTCTTATGTTCTTATATTCTTATGTTTAGGCTTCTTCTCAAATGAAATAAAAAAGGCTTCTACCTCATTCTCGTCAAACCTTGGCAATGCTTGGACATATTTAAATATATCCCCACCACGCCTTCGACTTTGACGCTCTTTCACTTTATCCTCATCTCTATCTTCAAACTGTACATTTCCGTTTAAATCCGCCAATTTTAACTGACTGTCATGTTTCATGGCTATTTTCCAAAGTTCATACTCTCGCTCTCTTTATGTTTTCCTCTCTCTCTCGTTCAAGCTGCTTTAATTCTTTCTCATGTTCCATTTGTTTAATTTGTTACTGAATGTTTACCATTTCCAATGCGTCAAACTGTATCTCAAGCATTTGCCAGTGCTTTGCCACCAACATAATTACCTCATCTTTTCGCATTTTGTTCGGTAATGTTAACTGCAATGTTTGTGCCAAATCTAAGAATGCTTTTCGTCTCTGACCGTAAGGTAATGCGTGTTACCGACTCCACCCCCAAAAACCTCAGAGATTCTGAAAGACATTGTTCAAAACACTCCGTACTTAAACTGAAATACCACACCTGAAAAGCAACAACAATATGCTCACCCCTCACTGTCTTTAAGTTAACAAAGCCAATCCAATGGATATACTTTTAACCCCCTCGAGCCCCCAATTTGTTATGGGCCATGGTTTAGAGAACCCCAAAGTGTATCATGGAGTTCACCTGACCCGCAACGTTTTTTATATTGTGGTATGGGGAGCACATTAAAGAACCCACCATCACTCATGCTCTCTTTTCCTTCACGCTCTTTCATTCTCTCATGCTTTCTCCCTCGCGCACACTCACTCTCCCACTTGCGCTAGTTGCCTCTCTAACTCTCAGCTCCTTTCCCACTCTCTCCTCCTATCTTATGTGGGAGTTCAGGGACGCGGCCGATGCCCCTGACCCCTTCATGTGCGGGAAGTGTGTCCAGATGCAGCTCGGTTAGACCGCATGACGGCTCTGGAGCTGCGGATGGACTCACTTTGGAGCATTCGCGGTGCTGATGAGATCCTGGATACCACGTTAAGTGAGTTGGTCACACCGCAGATTAGGATGGGTGAGGGAGACAGGGAATGGGTGATCAAAATGCAGAGAAAGAGCAGGAAGGCAGTGCAGGTGTCCACTGCGGGCATCTCCCTCCAAAATAGGTATACCGTTTTGGATACTGTTGTGGGAGATGACTCACCAGGGGAGGCAGTAGTAGCCAGGCTCGTGGCACCGTGGCTGGCTCTGCTGCACAGAAGAGCGGGAAAAAGACTGGCAGGGCTATAGTCATAGGGGATTCAATCGTAAGGGGAGTAGACAGGCGTTTCTGTGGTCGAAAACGAGACTCCCGAATGGTAAGTTGCCTCTCGGGTGCACGGGTCAGGGATGTCTCAGACCGGCTGCAGTACATACTGAAGGGGGAGGGTGAACAGCCAGTTGTCGTGGTGCATAGAGGCACCAACGATATAGGAATAAAAACCAGGATGTGGTCCCACAATCATAATTTAGGGAGTTAGGAGATAAGTTAAAATGTAGGACTCAAAGGTAGTAATCTCAGGATTGCTACCAGTGCCACGAGACAGTCAGAGTAGAAATTCAAGAATAGTCAGAATGAATACGTGGCTTGAGAGATGGTGCAGGAGGGAGGGGTTCAGAGTTTTGGGACATTGGAACCGCTTCTGGGGGCGGTGGGACCATTACAAATCGGATGGTCTACACCTGGGCAGGACTGGAACCAAAGTCCTAGGGGGTGCTATTGCTAACACTGTTGGGGAGGTTTTAAACTAATGTGGCTGGGGGATGGGAACCAGATTAGGAAGTTAGAGGTCAGTAAAGAGACAGCAACTAAAGCCAGTAAGGTACTAGATAATAAACTCAATGTGACTAAGGGGAAAAGTAGACAGGGACGAGATGATGAACGCAAATGGACAGGTGATCTGAGGCGCATGTGTTTCATTGCGAGAAGTGTAGCAGGTAAGGTAGATGAACTTAGGGCTTGGATTAGTACCTGGGAATGTGATGTTATTGGTGTTACAGAGACATGGTTGAGGGAAGGGCAAGACTGGCAACTAAATATCCCAGGGTATAGATGCTTCAGGAGGGATAGAGAGGGAGGTAAAATGGGTGGAGGAGTTGCATTACTGGTCAGAGATGATATCACAGCTATGATTAAGGAGGACACGATGCAGGATTCGAGCACTGAGACAATATGGGTAGAGCTAAGAAATAGAAAGGGTGCACTAACATTGTTTGGACTTTACTGCAGGCCTCCCAAAAGCGAGCGTGAAGTAGAGGTACAAATATGTAGACAGATTATAGAAAAATGTAGGAGCAATAGGGTGGTCGTGATGGGAGATTTTAACTTCCCCAACATTGACTGGGACTCGTGTGGTGTTGGAGGCGTAGATGGAGCAGAATTTATAAGGAGCATCCAGGAGAGTTTTTTAGAGTAGTATGTAAATAGTCCAACTCGGAAAGGGCCATACTGCACCTGCTATTGGGGAATGCTCCCGACCAGGTGGTTAAAGTTTCAGTCGGTGATTACTTTGGGAATAGCGATCACAATTCCATAAGTTTTCGAATACTCATGGACAAAGACGAGAGTGGTCCTAAAGAAAGAGTTTCCTAAATTGGGGAAAGGCCAAGTATAACAAAATTCGGCAGGAGCCAGGGAATGTGGATTGTGAGCAGCTCTTTAAGGGTAAATCCACATTTGAAATGTCGGAGTGTTTTGAGGAAAGTTTGATTAGAGTGCAGGACAGACATGTATCTGTGAAAATGAGGGATAGAAATGGCAAGATTAGGGAACCATGGATGACGGGTGGAATTGTGAGACTAGCTAAGATGAAAAAGGAAGCATACATAATGTCTAGGCGACTTAAATCTGACGAAGCTTTGGAGGAATATCGGGAAAGTAGGACAAAACTCAAACGCGCAATAAAGAGGGCTAAAAGGGATCATAAAATCCCTTTGGCAAACAGGGATAAGGAAAATCCCAAAGCCGTTTATTCGTGTATAAGGAGCAAGAGGGTAACTAGAGAAAGGATTGGCCCACGCCAAGACAAAAGAGGGAATCTATGAGTGGAGTCAGAGGAAATGGGTGAGATTCTTAATGAGTACTTTGCATCGGTATTCACCAAGGAGAGGGACATGACGGATGTTGAGGCTAAGGATGGATATTTAAATACTCTAGGTCACGTCGGCATAAGGAAGGGGGACGTTTTGGGTATTCTAAAAGGCATTAAGGCGGACAAGTCCCCAAGTCCGGGTGGGATCTATACCAGGGAGGCGAGAGAAGAAATAACTGGGCCCTTAACATATATCTTTGCAGCATTCTTGAGCACGGGTGAGGTCCCGGAGGACCGGAGTTTTGCTAATGTTGTCCCTTTGTTTAAGAAGGGGAGCAGGGACAATCCAGGGAATTATAGACCTGTGAGCTTGACGTCATAAGAACATAAGAACATAAGAAGTAGGAGCAGGAGTAGGCCATCTGGCCCCTCGAGCCTGCTCCACCATTCAATGAGATCATGGCTGATCTTTTGTGGACTCACATCCATTTTCTGGCCCGAAGGCGATGGACGCTTACTTTTGTGTTCTTGCCTCAAACCGCCTGTGGTTGCGTTAAAACGTCCCAGCTTTCCAATATGTGGCATGTCAACTGTCAACAGGGGTGGTACCAGGGGATTGGAGAGTGGCGAATGTCGTGCCCCTGTTCAAAAAAGGGAATAGGGATAACCCTGGGAATTACAGGCCAGTTAGTCTTACTTCGGTGGTAGGCAAAGTCATGGAAAGAGTACTGAAGGATAGGATTTCTGAACATCTGGAAAGACACTGCTTGATTAGGAATAGTCAGCACGGATTTGTGAGGGGTAGGTCTTGCCTTACAAGTCTTATTGAATTCTTTGAGGAGGTGACCAAGCATGTGGATGAAGGTAAAGCAGTGGATGTAGTGTACATGGATTTTAGTAAGGCATTTGATAAGGTTCCCCATGGTAGACCTCTGCAGAAAGTAAGGAGGCATGGGATAGTGGAAAATTTGGCCAGTTGGATAACGAACTGGCTAACCAATAGAAGTCAGAGAGTGGTGGTAGATGGCAAATATTCAGCCTGGATCCCAGTTACCAGTGACGTACCGCAGGGACCAGTTCTGGGTCCTCTGCTGTTTGTGATTTTCATTAATGACTTGGATGAGGGAGTTGAAGGGTGGGTCAGTAAATAAGCAGATGATACGAAGATTGGTGGAGTTATGGACAGTGAGGAGGGCTGTTGTCGGCTGCAAAGTGACATAGATAGGATGCAGAGCTGGGCTGAGAAGTGGCAGATGGAGTTTATCTCTGAAAAGTGTGAGGTTGTCCATTTTGGCAGGACAAATATGAATGCGGAATACAGGGTTAACAGTAGAGTTCTTGGCAATGTGGAGGAGCAGAGAGATCTTGGGGTCCATGTTCATACATCTTTGAACGTTGCTACTCAAGTGGATAGAGCTGTAAAGAAGGCCTATGGTGTGCTAGCGTTCATTAACAGAGGGATTGAATTTAAGAGCCGTGAGGTGATGATGCAGCTACACAAAACTTTGGTAAGGCCACATTTGGAGTACTGTGTACAGTTCTGGTCGCCTCAATTTAGGAAGGATGTGAAAGCTTTGGAAAAGGTGCAAAGGAGATTTACCAGGATGTTGCCTGGAATGGAGAGTAGGTCTTACGAGGAAAGGTTGAGGGTGCTAGGCCTTTTGTCATTAGAACGGAGAAGGATGAGGGGCGACTTGATAGAGGTTTATAAGATGATCAGGGGAATAGTTAGAGTAGACAGTCGGAGACTTTTTCCCCGGGTGGAACAAACCATTACAAGGGGACATAAATTTAAGGTGAATGGTGGAAGATCTAGGGGGGAGATGTCAGAGGTAGGTTCTCTACCCAGAGAGTAGTGGGGGCATCGAATGCACTGCCTGTGGAAGTAGTTGAGTCGGAAATATTAGGGACCTTCAGGCAGCTATTGGATAGGTACATGGATTACGGTAAAATGATATAGTGTAGATTTATTTGTTCTTAAGGGCAGCACTGTAGCAGTGTGGATAGCACAATTGCTTCACAGCTCCAGGGTCCCAGGTTCGATTCCGGCTTGGGTCACTGTCTGTGTGGAGTATGCACATCCTCCACGTGTCTGCGTGGGTTTCCACCGGGTGCTCCGGTTTCCTCCCACAGTCCAAAGATGTGCAGGTTAGGTGGCCTGGCCATGATAAATTTCCCTTAGTGTCCAAAATTGCACTTAGTGTTGGGTGGAGGTGTTGACTATGGGTAGGGTGCTCTTTCCAAGAGCCGGTGCAGACTCAATGGGCCGAATGGCCTCCTTCTGCACTGTAAATTCAATGATAATCTATGATTAATCTAGGACAAAGGTTGGGCACAACATCGAGGTCCGAAGGGCCTGTTCTGTGCGGTAGTTTTCTATGTTCTATGTTCTATGTCTGTGATTATTGGTCGGAACTCCGAGGCCTAGAAACAATGGACCGCGCGCGCTGCAGCCGGTATGGACGGCAACTGCATCCTATCCCCGTGGCCACTGTGTATCGCCATTGTATATCTGCATTATTCAGAATGCACAGACGATACGTAGAAATTAACGAGCAAGATTTATTGCAACACAAATCCAAACCTCCTACATTCTCCTGAGACTCTCCTTCCCCAATCTGCATCCAGGTTGGAGTTGTTCTGCGAGTTTGGGCTCTCCTTAAAGGGAAAGTTCACATCCTGAGGAGGTCATATCAAACCATACGCTCCTGATCCCAGGAGGTCCGCTGTTGTTATAATGTTAACCGTATGTGGTCACGCAAATTGGTTTCTTTTCTGAGAACGGAGTGTTTTTAACTAACCAGTTGTAGTCCCTACACTTGTGTCCTTTCTGTGAGGACAGAGTGTCCCTATTTAACCATTTGTGGTCGGTACATTTGTATCTCTTTTCTGGGGAAAACGTGTCTGTCTCTATTCAGTTGTGGTCACTGATAGTTGTGCTTTAAATTATTTCTAAGATATTGATCATTATGGATAATAGGGCATTGCTGATGGAGGTACGTTGTTAACTGTGAAACCTCCTGCACTTCGACCAGTTTTACTCGAAGTAGTCTTTATTGCTGAGACGAGTTATGTACAAGTGTATAATTAAACCAATTTTATTTATTTATCAAACAGTAAAACAGCTATCCCTCTTAAATTATCCCAATTAATAATAGTCACAATGTTATTAATACAATTAAGAGAATGGATTTATTCTAGCTGCAGTTCTGATCTGTTGAGTCTCGATTTCCTCAAAGCCTTCGACCAAAGAGGTGGGGCTTGCTTGCTTCTTCCATCCGTCTCGTGTCGTCGCTCCATTCTTTCGATTACATCTCACTAAGTGTTAACTGGGGAAGATCTTGGTTCTGGATCTTTATCCCCCTCTTCATGCCTTTCCAGAAAGTTCCCTGGCACTCTGCCAATGAGGTCTGGGGACGGGGTCGCAATACCCAATGGAGGAGGCGATGTCAACTCAGCAGCAGTACAGGAAGCCATCCCCAGGTGTGCATCTCTCGGTGTACTGTTTGCAAGAACCTTGTACAATATAAGTAACAGCGGGAAATCTGTGTGTCAGAATGTCTAGCTTTCTCTGTGCAACCCAAAACAATCGAACGAAATGAATAGGACCGATCCTGTCATGATGTTTTGTTGATATAGCGGGCCTGGACATGTCCTGGCAGTCTGTCAGCGTTCAGTATATTTCAACTTGGCCATGTTCGAATTCCCACCAGGTCTGCCTGGGACTGACTAAGGTTTTATTTAAGATATCCAACTGTTAAATTTAAGTGTCAAATCTTATATCGGGCGTAAAATCCAGGCCTCTATCCTTTTTACCACAACATTCAAAACAGAGATCGATTCTTCAGGACGAATAATCAAAGACAATTCCTCACTACGACCATAAGACAAAGGAGCAGAATTAGGCATCTCGGCCCATAGAGTCTGCTCTGCCATTCAATCATGGCTGATATTTTCTCATCCCTATTCAACTGCCTTCTCCCCATAACCCTTATTCAACTTATAAATCTGGAACCTATCTATCTCTGTCTTAAAGACACTGAGTAAATTGGCTTTCACATCCTTCTGCGGCAAAGAGTTCCATAGGTTCACGCCTTTCTGGTTGAAAGAAATCCTCCTCATCTGTTTTAAGGGATCGTCCCTTTAGTCTGAGATGGTGTCCTCTGCTTCTAGTTTCTCCTACAAGTGGAAACATCCACTCTAAGTCCACTCTAGCCAGGCCTCGTAGTATCCTGTAAGTTTCATTATGCATTTATCCTTCATCCCCCTCATCCTTCTAAACTCCAACGAATACAGACCCAGAGTCCTCAACCGTTCCTCACACGACAATTTCTTAATTTCCGGTGTCATTCTTGTGAACCTCATCTACACACTTTCCATCGCCAGCACATCCTTCCTTAGATACAGGACCCAAAACTGCTCACGATACTCCATCTGGGGTCTGACCAGAGCCTTATACAGCCTCAGAAGTACCTCCCTGGTCCTGTATTCTACCCTCTTGACAAAAATGCTAACATTGCATTTGCCGTCTTAACTGCCGACTGAATCTGCACATTAACATTAAGAAAATCGTGAAAAAGGACTCCCAAATCCCTTTCTGCTTCTGATTTCGTAATCATTTCCCCATTTAGAAAATAGACTTTGCCTAAATTCCTCCTTCCAAAATGTATAACCTCACACTTCTCCACATTGTATTTCAATTGCCACTTCATTGCCCACTCTCCTGGCTTGTCCAAATCCTTCTGCAGCCCCCTTGACTCCTCAATGCTACCGCTCCCTCTACAGATCCTTAATCATCTGCAAACTTAGCAACACTGCTTTCAGTTCCTCCTGCCAGATCCTTTGAAGCCTTTCCCACTCCGTTGGTTTATCCATCCGAAAAAAGGCCTTCGATTGTTGTGAGCTTAAGGTCAGGAAAGAAAATACTTGGACTCTTCACTGTCCTGAGAACTGGGTAAAAACGTGACATATAGTATTGACTAAGATCGCAGTGCATAGCAGAACACTCTGTATGGTCAACTTCAGCATCTATTTCTGTGTTATTGTTCCCCTGTTCTATTTCCATACGCTGCTGTGAAAAAAATCAGACTGGCTGCTCACACACAACGCACCAGATCATTCATTCCAGTCACTCCAAAGTCAAATGATGCTGGAACGTTGAGTCGAAAGCAAATCAAAGAGAAAAACACAGTGAAAATGTCCCGGATACCTGACAGCGTCTGGGCCGGAGTGAGAAACAGACTTAACCTTGAATCAACATTTCCTACAGATAAATATGAATGACATTCTGAGCACGTAAAGGGGCAGATTTGTGGGAGCAGAACGACGTGTGTGTGATTGTCTGGAAGTCAGGAATAGATTAAGGAGGAAACGCCTTCACCAATTACATTCCCACGATGATAAATATTGAAAGGAACGAATTTCCTCTAAAACTCTCGAGCAGTGGTTTAACTTTGATTCAGTTATTATTTGAGTGTCCCCCAAATTGATTACATTCAGATTGACATCGACCGTTTGTGGTCTCTGTCCTATTCTCTGTAACTGACAGCGCGTGTGTCTATGTGTGGGGCCTGTGTGTCTGCGAATGTGCCTTGCTGCCTACCAATGTGTCTGTGTGTGAGCCTGCGGACACGTAAACGTCTCTTTATGTGTGTCTGTGTGCATCTGTCTGTATGCGAAGGAGTATTTGTGTGTGTATGTGAATATGTGGGTTTTCTCCGGTGCTACGGTTTCCTCGCACATGTTCCGAAATGCGTATTGTTAGGTAATTTGGACATTCTGAATTCTCCAACCGTGTACCCGACCAATCGCCAGTATGTTGCTATCAGGGGCTTTTCAATGTAACTTCGTTGCTGTGTTAATGTAAGGCTACTTGTGACAATAAAAAAATGATATTACTATATTGTGTCTGTGCGTCTGTAAATATGTGTGTCAGCAAATGACTGTGTGTGTGTTTGTATATGTGTACATCCGCGAGTTTCTATGTGAGTGGCTACCATTGTGTCTGTGTACCTGTGAATGTATGTCTTAACATAAGAACATAAGAACTTGGAGCAGGAGTAGGCCATCTGGCCCCTCGAGCTTGCTCCGCCACTCAATGAGATCATGGCTGGTCTTTTGCGGACTCAGCTCCACTTTCCGGCCCAAACACCATAACCCTTAATGCATGTATTCTTCAAAAAACTATCTATCTTTAACTTAAAAACATTTAATGAAGGAGTCTCTACTGTTTCACTGGGCAAGGGATTCAATAGATTCAGAACCCATGGGTGAAGACGTTCCTCCTAAACGCAGTCCTAAATCTACTTCCCCTTATTTTGAGGCTATGCCCCCTAGTTCTGCTTTCCCGCCAGTGGAAACAACCTTTCCGCATCAATCCTATCTATTCCCTTCACAATTTTATTTGTTTCTATAAGATCCCCCCTCATCCTTCTAAATTCCAAGGAGTACAGTCCTAGTCTACTCAACCTCTCCTCGTAACCCAACCACTTCAGCTCTGGGATTAATCTAGTGAATTTCCCCTGCACACCCTCCAGTGGCAGTATGTCCTTTCTCACGTACGGAGACCAAAACTGAACACAATACTCCAGGTATGGCCTCATTAACCCCTTATACAATTGCAGCATAGCCGCCCTAGTCTTAAACTCTACCCCTCTAGCAACGTAGGACAAAATTCCATTTGCCTACTTAATCACCTGGTGCACCTGTAAACCAACGTTTTGCGACTCCTGCACTAGCACACCCAGGTCTCTCTGCACAGCAGCATATATTAATATCTATTATTTAAATAATAATCCCTTTTGCTGTTATTCCTACCAAAATGGATAACCTCACATTTGTCAAGATTGTATTCCATCTGCCAGACCCTAGCCCATTCAGTTAAACTATTCAAATCCCTCTGCAGACTTCCAGTATCCTCTGCACTTTTTGCTTTACCACTCATCTTAGTGTCGTCTGCAAACTTGGACACATTGCCCTTGATCCCCAACTCCAAATCATCCATGTAAATTGTGAACAATTGTGGGCCCAACACTGGTCCCTGAGGGACACCACTAGCTACTGATTGCCAGCCAGAGAAACACCCATTAAAAGCCACTCTTTGCTTTCTATTAATTAACCAATCCTCTATCCATGATACTACTTTACCCTTGATGCCATGCATCTTTATCTTATGCAGCAACCTTTTCTGTGGCACCTTGTCAAAGGTTTTCTGGAAATCCAGATATACCACATCCATTGGCTCCCCCCTACCTACCGCACTGGAAATGTCCTCAACAAATTCCACTAAATTAGTTAGGCACGACCTGCCCTTTATGTAGCCATGCTGTGACTGCCCAATGGGACAATTTCAATCCAGATGCCTCGCTATTTCGTCCTTGATGGTAGATTCCAGCATCTTCCCTTCTACCGAAGTTAAGCTGACTGGCCTATGATTACCCCCTTTCTGCTCCTCTTCAAATTCTGCAAAGGCAAGCGAGCACCAGGAGGCCAGAGAAAATGTTATAACGACCTCTGAAAGCCTTCCTAAATCAATACATTATACAAACCGACACCTGAAAATCGCTTGCCTCAGAATGCACAAACTGGAGAAAGTGCATCCGTGAAGACAGCAACCACCTTGAGCATCAGAGGGTGGAGCCCGTGGAGGCAACGCGTAAACAATGCAAGGGAAGCGCAGAATCCAGACCGCCCTGCCCAATCATTAAGCACGAACAGCCAAACCTGTGCTAGAGTCTCCTGATCCAAGATAGGACGTTTCGGCCACTGCAGAACCCATGCACTCCGAGTGGAAGCAAGTAATCCTCAACGCCCAAGAAGTAGAAGAATGATTGTCTCTGTGTTTCTGTGTGTGTGTGTGCGAATGTGCATGCCTGTATGTCTGCAAATGTGCTGTTTGTGCGCTTACAAGTGTCTGCGTGTATTTTCATAGATTATCATAGAATTCACAGTGCAGAAGAAGGCCATTCGGCCCATTGAGTCTGCATCGGCTCTTAGAAAGAGCACCCTACCCATGGACAACACCTCCACCCTATCCCCATAACCCAGTAACCCCACCCAACACTAAGGGCAATTTTGGACACTAAGGGCAATTTATCATGGCCAACCCACCTAACCTGCACATCTTTGGACTGCGGTAGGAAACCGGAGCACACGGAGGAAACCCACGCACCACGGGGAGGATGTGCAGACTCCGCACAGACAGTGACCCAAGCCGGAATCAAACCTGGGACCCTGGAGCTGTGAAGCAATTGTGCTATCCACAATGCTACTGTGCTGCTATTTCTCTGAATGTGTCTGTGTCTGTGAATGTGTCTCAGCGTGTGTGTCTATAAATGTTTCTGTTTGTGTGCTTGCGAATGTATGATTGTCCGAGTTTGTGGATATCTATAAGTGTCAGTGTGTGTTTTTGTGTGTCTGTGAATGTGAGTGCCTGTGCATGTGAAAGTAATTATTTGCATTGCGAGTGTCTGTGTGTGTCTGCGAATGTGTCTGTAATTGAGTTGATGTACAGTTTGAATGTCAGTGTGCCTGTGTGTGCGCATGCGAATTTGCGTGTGCCTGTGTATGTCTGTTATCTCTGTCTGAGTTTCTATGAATGTGTTGGTGAATATGCCTGTGTATCTGTGTCTGCGAATCTGTATGTGTGTCTGCGAGATATGTGCGCGTGCCTGTGAATGTCTCTGTCTGTGCGTCTGTGAATGTTCCCGTTTATGTGAGTGTGTGTCTGCGAGTATCTGTGAACATCTTTGTTTGTGTGCCTGTGCATTTTTCGGTGAATGTGCCTGTGGGTCTGTGTCTGAGAATCTATTTGTGTGTGCGGCGAGTGTCTTTGCGTGCGTCTGTGAATGTCTCTTGTTTGCGTGCCTGTGATTGTGCGTGTGAATGCGCCTGTGGGTATCTCTCTGCGAATCTATGTGTGTGTGAGAGAGTGTCTGTGTATGTGTGTCTGTAAATGTGTCGGTCAGTGTGTCTGTGAATGTGTCTCTGAATTAGTGTGTGAACACGCTTGTGGGTCTGTGCCTCCGAATCTTTTTGAGTGTCTGTGAATGTGTCAGAAAATTAACTTCCATTATTATTAATAATATTGCTAATCTAAACACGATCATTATATTATCATCAGCAATTATGGTGACTTTCCTGTTTTTGCCACGTTTTGATTTGTTGAGGAACAATCTTTTCTCTGTAGGTGTGAGGTGGCGAGAATAAAAGCAGTGAGTGTGGAGGAGAGCATTATTCTGCTCTTTACACTTCCGATCTTATGTGGGCCGCTGTGACTCAGTTTATGACCATTTTATGCCCGCTTACATCAGATTCAGCTTCTGCCCTTCACTGACTTCCTATTTGCGTGGCAGACCTCATTTGAGCGGTACAGATCTAGTACCCGTCTCTTGTCACCTGCCGCCGTATCTCTGACATCTTCCTAAAGATGTTCCATTCTCCAGACACATTCATTTGAGTCCTCCTCCGGTCACACCTTGCTCCTTCTTAGCTGATTTTTAAAATCATACTGCTGTTCCCAAAGGCACCGTGTTCCAGTCTCTTACACACTAATTATTAGGGCTGCTATAAACTGTTGTTTTAATCAAGGTATGAAGCAATTAACGTAAACGGGTATTTCAGCATTCTCTTCAACTCTTCTCTGAACTTGGGCTGAACCACCACATAAATAAAAGTGTTTGTGCAGCAGCTTAAATTCCGCAGCATATATGCAACTGACAGAAAGGTATAATGATCAGCAACGTCTAAAAGGGGCTTGATCACTTTAAGCAAATATAAAACGTACAATGACCACAATATTACGAAGCTGATGGATATGGAGAAGAGTAAAATAATAGTCGATTTCTGCTCTCGATCTCTGGGTCAATCTCTTTATCTCCTTTGTTCTGATCCTTGAATGAGTTACGAGCTCGGCTGCTCATTAATATGCGCCTGAATATCAGAGCTTTGAGGATCAGAATTAAAGTAATTGGGATCATTGGGGTCAACACCATTGAAAATACAGCAATGCCCCGCCGTCTAGGGTCAGTAAAATAGTCTTTCTTAACATAACAGCCCCATGGCACATTGTCGATTATTTTCCGAGGTTCAAATGTCAAGTACACGGGAACATTTTTTAAACAGAAAAGAATGGTGGTTGTTGCAAGAACTGTAACAGCAGTTTTATTGGTGCAATATGTAGCTTTCAGCTGATGGGAACAAATGGCTACAAATCGATCAAAGGTGAACATGACAGTGAACCAGACAGAAAGGTCAACGGCTGCTTCTCGAAGGGCACTGACAACACTGCACACAGGGGTCAATTTCAGGAAACACTGTGGATAATAATAGAAACGTAACTCCCACAGTACGATCTCAATGAGAATGAACATCAGATCCCCGGATGCCATAGCCAACAGATAGCGAGTGCAGCAGCTGGAAAGGCCGCACTTTTCCCGGAACAGGACCAGAATCGCCAGTAAATTAACTGTGCAGAGAAGGAAACAGAACATAGAAATTACACAATATCTATTTTGCATATTCTTTCACCGTGTTCGGGCGGCCTGATTAAGCCAGCGCTTATTGTAAACGTCCAGTTTCCCTTGACAAGGTAATGGTAAACAGCTTTCTTGAACTGAGAAAGAGGGGAAAGCGGTGGAGAGAGAGAGACTCGCATATAAAATGTGAAACTGGTAACACTAGCACCCTGTAAGTCGATAGATTGGGAAGTACTGGTTACTTATGAATCACCCTCTTACTTGGTAAAAGGAAATGCTTAATATGCATTGACGGGAACTATGTCGTCTATCTCCAAGTATAAAACATAATTTCCCCTATTATTTTCTATTCCTCGGTTTACAATTTGGATGCCAATGTAAAACTTAGAGATCCCTTTTATTTAGCAGTTTTTATTTATCATACTGTCTCGCTGACTTTTGTATTTAAGACCATAAGATACATGAGCAGAATTAGTCCACTTGTCCCATCGAGTATGCTCGCCATTCCACCGTGGCTGATGTTTTCTCAAGTCCATTCTTCTGCCTTCTCATCACAGCCCATGATCCACTTAATAATCAAGAACCTCTCTATCTCTCTCTTAAAGACACTCAGTAATTTGCCCTCCGCAGCCTTCTGCGGCAAAGAATTCCACAGATTCAACACCCTCTGGCGTTTTGTTTTTTTAACTTCTCTGAAACGTCCATATTCGGCCTGATTCTTTGTCGTTTTATCCTCTTACGTCTGCTATAAGCCTATTTTTTCTTACCGACCTTAATTTCTCATTATTGCGTTATTCAATAAGCTATTGAATTGCTTGAGTGAAGTCTCTCTTTGCTGGGAGTACACCGGAACTATGTCCCAACATGACTTTGAACCATCCTCTAAATCCGAAATCTACCAACAACCGTTCATTTCACTTTATCTCATAAACACCGCTAATAATTAACGTTTAATATTTTATTCTTCACTGCCTTCCAAGCAGTAATCAACCCCCAAATTACAACAAACCATATCGTTATTAATAAAACTTTACGAAATTCATAAGTTTTACGAATAGTAAGTCACGGCGATAAAGATTTTTATTTTATTGGTCAATACTAATAAACCTCAGCCAAATTAAAACATGTTTTCCAATATATAGACAGACACATGGAAGCAATAATGCTACAAATATGAAGAATTAACTTAAGTATAATAACAGAAAAAGCTCACCATCATTTCGGGCTCCGTCCCTCAGCAAAATTCTTCATCAGCCATTTAACTCACGAATTTCCTGCGATGGCAAGAACCGTTTTATTTTCAAACTTTCCTTGATCTGCTCTGGGCTTTCTCCCCGCACTTTACAGGGAAATGAATGGCCTGTTACCGGGCTTCGATCTATTCTCTCCATGATAGGTCTTTCCGTGGCCGGTTCTCCCGCCCCCCGTTCTCCACGGGCAGTGTAACACCGCAATCAATCTTGGCGCTCAATTCGTCTCCTCTCCTGTAGGTCTCTCGGTGCGCTCTGGAAATTAATCTCATTACTCTCACGCAAACGACAATGGGATAATGGTCAAATAATCAGTTTCCATTGTGAGGATGGAGGTCATTAAATATCGACGAGGACCCCGGGGATAACTCTGCTTCTCTTCTTTCGAACTGTGACACTGGATATTTTTCATCCATCCATCAGGTACATGAGACGTTGGTTTAGGGTCTCGGCTGAATGACGGCAGCTCCAGTATCGCACCAGTGGGTCGGTGTCAACATGAGGATGTCATCCTTATATCACTGCTCGAAATATGTATAGTGTTGAGGGTTGTTTCAGGTTAGCACCGAACATTGCCAGGATGCAGAGCTCGACTGAGAAGTGGCAGATGGAGTTCAAACTTGATAAATGTGAGTGAATCACTTTGGAAAGTCGAATTTGAATGCTGAATACAGAGTTAAAGACAGGATTCTTCGAAGTGCGGAGGAACAGAGGGATCTTGGCGTCCACGTACATCGATCTCTCAAAGTTGCCACCCAGATTGATCGGGTTATTATGAAGGCGTACGGTGTGTTGGCTTTCATTAACAGGGGGATTGATTTAAGAGCGGCGAGGATTGTCTGCAGCTTTATACAACTCTACTTCGACCACACTTGGAATATTGTGTCCAGTTCTGGTCGCCTCATTATTGGAAGGATGTGGATGATTTGGGTGGGTACAGACGAGATTTACCAGGAGGCTGCCTGGACTGGAGGGCATGTCTTATGAAGATAGGTTGAGGGAGCTCGTGCTTTTCTCACTGGAGCGAAGAAGGCAGAGAGGTGACTTGATAGAGGTGTACAAGGTGATGAGAGGCATGGAAAGAGCGGTTAGCCAGAGAGTTTTCCGCAGGGGGGGGGGGGGGGTGAATGGCTGTCACGAGGGGACATACGTTTCAGGTGATTGGAGGAAGGTGTAGGAAAGATGGCAGAGGTCGGTTCTTTACAGCGAGTGGTGGGAGTGTGGAATGCCCTGAAATCAGAAGTGGCGGAGTAAGAGTCAATAGGGACATTTAAGCGATTCTTAGACAGGCACATGGACAGCAGTAAATTGAAGGGGGGTATGTTAGGTTGATGTTAGATTAGGATAAATGGACGGCACAACATCGTGGGCTGAAGGGCCTGCGCTGAGCTGTACTGTTCTATGTTCTATGTTCCTCCTGATACACATGAGCAAACTTTACCCACACAAGTCAATTATTTAAAGGTAACTGGGACCTTCTTATCAATCACCTCTTGATCAGGCGGTACAATCGTCTGCACCTCCTTCGCATCACTTAGGCTTTCCTTTACCACTTTAACAAACCCCAATGTCATATCGTGTTATACCAACACTGTGACTGCATGGCCTAGATTATTACAGTGAAAACATTTGAAACTTTTCATTTCTTTTCCACCCTTACGGATATCGTTTTTAATCTGAGTTGCACTATCCTTAGTATCTCCCATCAGATCACCTTTGCCTCTCACAAATGAGGTTTTCTCACGTCCCCAGTTATTTCCCTCACAGGCTGGAACTGATGCCGGAAACCAAACTTTGATTTATGAACTAATTCAGAATCATATGCCATTTCCGCTGTTAATCTCGCAGTTTTAACCCTCTGCTCTTCCACATGAGTTCTGAGTACATCAGGAATTTAATTTTTAAACTCGTCCAAAAGTAAAATTTCTCTGAGACCTTCATACATTTGGTCTATTCTCAAAGCCCTTATCCGTCTTTCAAAATTACTATGTTTGATCATTTCAAACTCCATGTATGTTTGAACTGGTTCTTTCCTTACATTTCTAAATCTTTGCCAATAGGCTTCAGGCACTCGTCCATACGCGCCTAAGACGGGAATTTTCACCTCCTCATACGTCCCAGCTACCTTCTCTGATAGTGATGCAAGCACTTCACTAGTTCAACCTACCAGCTTTGTTTGAATGAGTAATACCCACATGTCCTGTGGCCATCTCATTTGTTTAAAGGTAAATGAGTTGATGGCGCAAATCATCGTGAATGAATATGACTTTGTGGCCATTACTGAAACATGGTTAAAGGATGGTCACGACTGGGAGTTAAATATCCAAGGGTATCAAACTATTCGGAAGGACAGAGTGGATGATAAGGGATGTTGTGTAGCTCTGCTATTTAAGGATGACATCCGGGGAATAGTAAAGGACGACAACGGTGCTATGGAGGATGAGGTTCAATCCATTTGGGTGGAAATCAGGAATAGTAAGGCGAAAAAGTCACTGATAGGAGTAGTCTATAGGCCACCAAATAGTAACATTATGGTGGGACAGGCAATAAACAAAGAAATAACGGATGCATGTAGAAATGGGTACGCAGTTATCATGGGGGATTGTAATCTACATGTCGATTGGTTAACCAGGTCAGTCAAGGCAGCATTGAGGAGGAGATTACAGAATGTATCCGCTATAGTGTCCTAGAACAGTATGTAATGGAACCTACGAGGGAACAAGCGGTACTAGATCTGGTCCTGTGTAATGAGACAGGATTGATTAATGGTTTTATTGTTAGGGATCTAATCATCTCGGAAGGAGCGATCACAGTATGGTGGAATTTAAAATACAGATGGAGGGTGAGAAGGTAAATTCAAACACTAGTGCTTTGTGCTTAAACAAAAGGAATTGCAACGGGATGAGAGAAGAGCTAGCTAAGGTCGACTGGGAGCAAAGACTTCACGGTGAAACAGTTGAGGAACAGCGGAGAACCTTGCAAGCGATTTGTCACAGTGCTCAGCAAAGGTATATACCGACACAAATGAAGGACGGTAGAAAGAGGGAAAATCGACCGAGGATATCGAAGGAAATAAGAGAGAGTATCAAATTGAAGGAAAAAGCAGACAAAGTGGCAAAGATTGGTGGGTGACGAGAGGACTGGGAAATGTTTAGGGGGCAACAGAAAGCTACTAAAAAATATATAAAGAAGAGAAAGATAGATTATGAGAGAAAACTTGCTCAGAATATAAAAACAGATAGTAAAAGTTTCCACAAATATATAAATCAAAGAAGAGTGGCTAAGGTAAATATTGGTCCTTTAGAGGATGAGAAGGGAGATTTAATGATGTATTAAAGTAAGTATTAATGTATGTAAAAATGTATTCTTTACTCAGAGAGTGGCTATGGTGTGGAATGGACTGTCTGCTGTGATAGTGGAGTCGGACACTTTAGGAACTTTCAAGCGGCTATTGGTTAGGAACATGGAGCATACCAGAATGACTGGGAGTGGGATAGCGTGATCTTGGTTTCGGACAATGCTCGGCACAACATCGAGGGTCGAAGGGCCTATTTGTGCTGTACTGTTCTATGTTCTAATGGGAGATGAGGAAATGGCTGAGGAATTGAACAGGATATTTGGTCGGTCTTCAAAGTGGAAGACACAAATAACATGCCAGTGACTGATGGAAATAAGACAATGACAGGTGAGGACCGTGAGATGATTGTTATCATGGAGGGTGTAGTGATGGGCAAGCTAATGGGGCTAAAGGTAGACAGGTCTCCTGGCCCTAATGGACTGCATCCCAGAGTGCTAAAAGAGATGGCTAGGGAAATTGCAAATGCACTAGTGATAATTTACCAAAATTCACTAGACTCTGGTGTCGAGCCGGCGGATTGGAAATTAGCAAACGTGACACCACTCTTTTAAAAATGAGGTAGGCAGAAAGCGGGTAATTATAGGCTAGTTAGCTTAACTTCGGTAGTAGAGAAGATGATGGAATCTATCATCAAGATAGAAATAGCGAGGCTTCTGGATGGAAATTCTTCCATTGGGCAGACGCAACATGGGTTCAAAAAGGGGAGGTCGTGCCGAACAAATTTAGTGGAATTTTTTGAAGGCCATTGCCAGTGCGGTAGATAAAGGGAAGCCAATGGATGTGGTATATTTGGATTTTCAGAAAGCCTTTGACAAGGTGCCACACAAAAGGTTGCTGCATGAGATGAAGCTGCGTGGCATTAAGGGTAAAGTAGTAGCATGGATAGAGGGTTGGTAATTAATAGAAAGCAAAGAGTGGGGATTAATGGGTGTTTTTCTGGTTGGCAATCTGTAGCTAGTGGTGTTCCTCAGGGATCAGAGTTCGGCCCACAATTGTTCACAATTTACATAGATGATTTGCAGTTGGGGACCAAAGGCAACGTGGCCAAGTTCGCAGATGACACTGAGATGAGTGGTGAAGCAAAAGGTGCAGAGGATACCGGAAGTCAGGATAGGTTAGCTGAATGGGCTAGAGTCAGGCAGATGGAATACAATGTTGACAAATTTGAGGTTATCCATTTTTGTAGAAATAACAGCAAAAGGGATTATTATTTAAATGATAAAATATTAAAACATGCTGCTGTGCACAGAGACCTGGGTGTGCTAGTGCTTGAGTCGCAAAAAGTTGGTTTGCAGGTGCAACAGGTGATTAAGAAGGCGAATGAAATGTTGTCCTTTATTGCTAGAGGGATGGCGTTTGTCGGGATGTTATGCTGCAATTGTATAAGGTGTTAGTGAGGCTACACCTGGAGAATTGTGTTCAGTTTACCTGAGAAAGGACGTATTGGCGCCGGAGGGTGTGCAGAGGAGATTCACTAGGTTAATCCCAAGATGGAGGGCTTGGATTACGAGGAGAGGTTGAGTAGACTGCGACTGTACTCGTTGGAATTTAGAAGGATGAGGGGGGGGGGGGGGGATCTTATAGGATCATATAAAATTAGGAAGGGAATAT